>NC_134836.1:21838792-22138792 GCF_004210375.1 Tachypleus tridentatus
AGTGGGGAAAATTTCCCTAGCAATGGGAGAAAGCAGTGGAAGACATTTCCCCTAGCAGCAGGGGCAAGCAGTGGGTGAAATTTCCCTAGCAACAGGGGTCAAGCAGTGGTGAAATTTCTCTAGCAACAGGGGGACAAACAAAGGGAAAATTTCAGCAACCACAGGGGCAAGGAGTTGAGGAAATTTTCCTAGAAACGGAGGCAAGCAGTAGGAGAAATTTCTCTAGCAACGGGGGGCTAGCAGTGGGGGAAATGTCCCTAGCAATGCATAGCAAGGAGTGAAGAAAATTTATCTAGCCACGGTGGCAAGCAGTGGCAGAAATTTGATTACAACAGGAGCAACACTGATGTAAATTCCCAAACAACATGGAGAAAGGAGTAAGAAAAATGTACCTAAAACGGGGACAGAGAAGGGAAGAAATTACACAAGCAACAGAGGGCAAGCAGTGGGAAATTTCCCTTACAAAAAAGGGTATGCAGTGGGGAAAATTTCAGTAGATACAGAAACAAGAAGTGGAGGGGATTTCCCCAGCAACAGGGAGGCAAGCATTGGGGAAATTTCCCTAGCAAGCAAGGCAAGAAGAAAGCGTATTTTACCTAGCAACTGGGGCAAGCAGTGGGGAAAATTTCCCTAGCAACAGGAAAATTTCCAGCAATGGGGAGAAAAGCAGTGGGGAAATTCCCTAGCAACGGAGGAGAGAAGTGGGGGAAAGTTCCCTAGCAACAGAATGACGCAAGCAGTGGGAAATTTCCCTAGCAACAACGGATGGTAAGCAGTGGAAAAAGTTCCCACAGCAACAGGTGGGAGTAAGCATTGGTGAAATTTCTCTAGCAACAGGGGCAATAAGTAGGAAATTTCCCTAGAAACAGGGAACAGAAGAGGGGAATTTCCCCAGCAACGTGGGGTTACAGTGGGAAAGCTCCCTACCAACGGGGGGTAAGCAGTGGTGAAATTTCTCCAAATGGGTGGCAACAGTAAGGATATTTCCCTTGCAACAGGGGCAAACAGTGGGTGAAATGTCCCAGCAACGCAAAGCAAGGAGTGGAGAAAATGTCTCTAGCAACAGGGGCAAGCAGTGATGTAAATATCCCTAGCAACGCGAAGCAAGGAGTGAGGAAAATGCAAACCCAAAACAGGGGTAAGAAGTGGAAGAAATTTCACAAGCAACAGGGGCAAGCAGTGTTGAAATTTCCCTAGCAACGTGGCAAGATTGGGGAAATTTCACTAGCAACGGGGAGCAAGTGGTGGGGAAAGTTTCCAGCAACAGGTGGGTAAGCACGAGTGGTGAAATTTCCATAGGAATGGGGGCAAGCATTGGGGAAATTTCCCAAGCAACAGAAAGAAGTGGGGAAAATTTCCCTAGCAACGGGGAAGCAGTGGGGAATTTCCCTAGCCATAGGGGCAAGCAGTGAGGAAATTTCCCAGCAACAGGGAGCAGAGTGGTGGGGAAAGTTCCCTAGCAACAGGTGGGTAAGCAGTGGTGAAATTTCCATAGGAATGGGGGGCAAGCATTGGGGAACTTTCTCTAGCAACAGAAAGAAGTGGGGAAAATTTCCCTAGCAACTGGGGCAAGCAGTGGGGAAAACTCCCTAGTAACAGGGAAAATTTCCTTAGCAATGGGGGAAAGCAGTGGTGAAATTTCCCTAGCAACGTGGTGCAAGCATTGGGGAAATTTCACAAAGCAACGGGGAGCAAGTGGTGGGGAATTTCCCTAAGAACGGATGGTAAGCAGTGGGAAAGTTTCCACAGCAACGGTGGGGTAAGCAGTGGTGAAATTTCTCTAGCAACAGGGGGGCAAGCAGTGGGGAAAATTCCCACTGGCAACAGGGGGCAATAAGTGGGAAATTTCCCAGAAACAGGGAGACAAGAAGAGGGGAAATTTCCCTAGCAACGTGGGGGGTTAAGCAGTGGGGAAAGTTCCCTACCAACGGGGGGTAACAGTGGTGAAATTTCTCTAGCAACAGGAGCAAGCAGTGGAGAAATTCCCCAGCAATGGATTTGGCAACAGTAAGGAAATTTCCCCTTGCAACGGGGGGGGGCAAAAAAGTGGGTGAAATGTCCCTAGCAACGCAAAGCAAGGAGTAGAGAAAATGTCTCTAGCAACGGGGGCAAGCAGTGATATAAATATTCCTAGCAACGCGAAGCAAGGAGTGAGGAAAATGTACCCAAAACGGGGGTAACAAGTGGAAGAAATTCACAGCAACAGGGGGCAAGCAGTGGTGAAATTTCCTAGCTATAGGGGCAAGCAGTGAGGAAATTTCCCTAACAACAGGGCAAGCAGTGGGGAATTTCCCTAACAACGTGGGGCAAGCAATGGAGAAAATTTCCAGCAACGGGCAGGCAGTGAGGAAATTTTCCATAGCAACAGGGGTTAAGCAGTGGTGAAATTTCTCTAGCAAAGTGGCCAAAAGTGAATTAAATTTCCCTAGCAATAAGGGGCAACCAGTGTTTGAAATTTTTTAGCAATGGGGAGCAAACAGTGGGGGAGATTTCCCTAGCAACGAGGAGCAAGAAGTGGGAAAATTTCCCTAGCAACGGGGGGTAAGCAAAGGGGAAATTTCGCTAGCCACAAGGGGCAAGGAGTAAGGGAAATTTCCCTAGGAACAAGGGCAAGCAGTAGGGGAAATTTCCCTAGCAACAGGGGCAAAAAGTGGGGGCAATGTCCCTGGCAACGTGGAGCAAGGAGTGAGGAAAATGTCTCTAGCAACGGGGATCAAGCAGTGGGGACATTTCCCTAGCAACAGGGGCAAGCAGTGATATAAATTTCCGTAGCAACATCGAGCAAGGAGTGGAAAATGTACCTAAAAAAGGGGGTGCAAAAAGTGGAAGACATTTTACAAGCAACAGGGGGAAAGCAGTGGTGAAATTTCCCTAGCAACGGGGTACAAGCATTGGGAAAATATCACTAGAAACGGAAACAAGAAGTGGAGGAGATTTCCATAGCAACGGGGGAGCAAGCATTAGGGAAATTTCACTTGCAACGGAAAAAAGAAGTGGAGGAAATTTCCCTAGCAACAATGGGCAAGCAGTGGGGAAATTTCCCTAGCAAAGGAATGGCAAGCAGTGGGGAAATTTCTCTAGCACCAGGGGGCAAGCAGTAGGGGAAATTTCGCTAGCCACAGGGGGCAAGGAGTAATGGAATTTCCCTAGAAACAGGGGACAAACAGTGGGGAAATTTCACTAGCAACAGGGGACAAGCAGTGGGTGAAATTTTCCTAGCAACTATGGCAAGCAGTGGAAGAAAATTCCCTAGCAATGGGGGGAAAGCAGTGGGGGAAATTTCCTTAACAAAGTGGGGGCAAACAGTCGGAAAAATTTCCCTAGCAACGGGGAGAAAGGAGTTGGGGAAATGTCCCTAGCAACGGGGGGCCAGCAGTGGGAAAATTTCTCTAGCAACGGCGGGCTAGCAGTGGGTGAAATTTCCCTAGCAACAGGTGGCAAGCAGTGGTGAAATTTCTCTAGCAACAGGGGACTAACAAAGGGGAAAATTCCCTAGCCACAGGGGCAAGGAGTTGAGGAAATTTTCCCAGAAACGGAGGCAAGCAGTAGGGAAATTTCTCTCTAGCAACAGGGGCTAGCAGTGGGAAATGTCCCTAGCAATGCATAGCAAGGAATGAAGAAAGTTTATCTAGCAACGGTGGCAAGCAGTGGCGAAATTTGTCTTGCAACAGGGGGCAAGCAGTGGTGAAATTTCCCTAGCAACGTGGCGCAAGCATTGGTAAAATTTTCCCTAACAATGGGGGAAAAGGAGTGGGAAATTTCCCTAACAACGGGGCAAGCAGTGGGGGAGTTTCCCCTAACAACGATGGGGACAAGCAGTGGGGAAATTCCCTACCAACGTGGGGCAAGCAATGGGGAAATGTCCCTAGCAACAGGGGCAACAGTGGATAAAATTTCTTTAGCAATGGGGGCAAGCAATGGAGAAAATTTCCCTATCAACGTGGGCAGGCAGTGGGGAAATTTTCCTCAGCAACAGGGGTTAAGCAGTGGTGAAATTTCCATAGCAACAATGGGCAAGCATTGGAAAAATTTCACAAAACAACAACAAGAAGTGGGGAAATTTCCATAGCAACAGGGAGCAAGGAGTGGGGGATGTGTCGCTAGCAACTAGGAGCAAGCAGTGGAAAAAATTTCTTGAGCAACAGGTGGCAATGAGTGGGGGAAATTTCCCTAGCAATGAGAGAAAGCAGTGGAAGACATTTCCCTAGCAACGGAGGCAAGCAGTAGGGGAAATTCTTTAGCAAGGGGGGAGCTAGCAGTGGGGAAATGTCCCTAGCAATGCATAGCAAGGAGTGAAGAAAATTTATCTAGCAACGGTGGCAAGCAGTGGCGAAATTTGTCTTGCAACGGGAGCAAGCAGTGATGTAAATTTCCCAAACAACGCGGAGCAAGGAGTAAGAAAAATGTACCTAAAAACGGGGGGCAAGAAGTGGAAGAAATTACACAAGCAACAGGGGGACGCAAGCAGTGGGAAATTTCCCTTACAAAAAGGGCATGCAGTGGGGAAAATTTCAGTGAAACAAAGAAAAGAAGTGGAGGGATTCCCAGCAACAGAGGGGCAAGCATTGGGGAAATTTCCCTAGCAAAATGGGGCAACAAGAAAGCGTATTTTACCTAGCAACTGGGGCAAGCAGTGGGGAAAATTTCCCAAGTAACAGGGAAAATTTCCTTAGCAATGGGGAAAAGCAGTGGGGAAATTTCCCTAGCAACGGAGGAAAGCAGTGGGGGAAAGTTTCCTAGCAACAGAATGGCAAGCAGTGGGGAAATTTCCCTAGCAACGGATGGTAAGCAGTGGGAAAAGTTTTCACAGCAACGGTGGGGTAAGCAATGGTGAAATTTCTCTAGCAACAGGGGGCAAGCAGTGGGGAAAATTTCGCTGGCAACAGGGGGCAATAAGTAGGGGAAATTTCCCTAGAAACGGGGGCAAGAAGAGGGGGAAATTTCCCTACCAACGGGGGGTAAGCAGTGGTGAAATTTCTCTAGCAACAGGAGCAAGCAGTGGAGAAATTTCCCCAGCAATGGGTGGCAACAGTAAGGGAAATTTCCCTTGCAACGGGGGGCAAACAGTGGGTGAAATGTCCCTAGCAACGCAAAGCAAGGAGTGGAGAAAATGTCTCTAGCAACGGGGGCAAGCAGTGATGTAAATATCCCTAGCAACGCGAAGCAAGGAGTGAGGAAAATGTACCCAAAACCGGGGGGTAAGAAGTGGAAGAAATTTCACAAGCAACAGGGGGCAAGCAGTGGTGAAATTTCCCTAGCAACGTGGTGCAAGCATTGGGGAAATTTCACTAGCAACGGGGAGCAAGTGGTGGGGAAAGTTTCCCTAGCAACATGTGGGTAAGCAGTGGTGAAATTTCCATAGGAATGGGGGGCAAGCATTGACGAAATTTCCCTAGAAACAGAAAGAAGTGGGGAAAATTTCCCTAGGAACGGGGGAAGCAGTGGGGAAATTTCCCTAGCTATAGGGGCAAGAAGTGAGGAAATTTCCCTAACAACGGGGCAAGCAGTGGGGGAAGTTTCCCTAACAACGTGGGGCAAGCAATGGCGAAAATTTCCCTAGCAACAGGGGCAGGCAGTGAGGAAATTTTCCTTAGCAACAGGGGTTAAGCAGTGGTGAAATTTCTCTAGCAAAAGTGGCCAAAAAGTAGGGTAAATTTCCCTAGCAATAAGGGGCAACCAGTGTTTGAAATTTTTTAGCAATGGGGAGCAAACAGTGGGGGAAATTTCCCTAGCAACGAGGAGCAAGAAGTGGGAAAATTTCCCTAGCAACGGGGGGGGTAAAGCAAGGGAAATTTCAGCTAGCCCAAGGGGCAAGGAGTAAGGAAATTTCCATAGGAACAGGGGCAAGCAGTGGGGAAATTTCCCTAGCAACAGGGGCAGAAGTGGGGCAATGTCCTGGCAACGTGGAGCAAGGAGTGAAGAAAATGTCTCTAGCAACGGGGAGCAAGCAGTGGGGACATTTCCCTAGCAACAGGGGCAAGCAGTGATGTAAATTTCCGTAGCAACGTCGAGCAAGGAGTGGGGAAAATGTACCTAAAAAAGGGGGGGTGCAAGAAGTGGAAGAAATTTTACAAGCAACAGGGGGCAAGCAGTGGTGAAATTTCCCTAGCAACATGGTGCAAGCATTGGGAAAATTTTCCCTAACAATGGGGGAAAAGGAGTGGGAAATTTCCCTAGCAACGGGCGGATAAGCAGTGGTGAAATTTCCATAGGAATGGGGGGCAAGCAGTAGGGGAAATTTCTCTAGCAACGGGGGGGCTAGCAGTGGGGGAAATGTCCCTAGCAATGCATAGCAAGGAATGAAGAAAATTTATCTAGCAACGGTGGCAAGCAGTGGCGAAATTTGTCTTGCAACAGGGGGCAAGCAGTGGGGAAATTTTCCTTATCAACAGGGGTTAAGCAGTGGTGAAATTTCCATAGCAACGGGGGGCAAGTTGGGAAAATTTCACTAGAAATGGAAACAAAAAGAGATTTCCCTAGCAATAATGGGCAAGCATTGGAAAAATTTCACTAGCAACGGAAACAAGAAGTGGGGGAAATTTCCATAGACACAGGGAGCAAGGAGTGGGGGATGTGTCGCTAGCAACTAGGAGCAAGCAGTGGAAAAAATTTCTTGAGCAACAGGTGGCAATGAGTGGGGGAAATTTCCCTAGCAATGGGAGAAAGCAGTGGAAGACATTTCCCTAGCAACGGGGTCAAGCAGTGGTGAAATTTCTCTAGCAACAGGGGACAAACAAAGGGGAAAATTTCGCTACCCACAGAGGGCAAGGAGTTGAGGAACTTTTCCTAGAAACGGAGGCAAGCAGTAGGGGAAATTTCTCTAGCAACGGGGGGCTAGCAGTGGGGGAAATGTCCCTAGCAATGCATAGCAAGGAGTGAAGAAAATTTATCTAGCAACGGTGGCAAGCAGTGGCGAAATATGTCTTGCAACGGGAGCAAGCAGTGATGTAAATTTCCCAAACAACGCGGAGAAAGGAGTAAGAAAAATGTACCTAAAAACGGGGGGCAAGAAGTGGAAGAAATTACACAAGCAACAGGGGGCAAGCAGTGGGGAAATTTCCCTTGCAAAAAAGGGTATGCAGTGGGGAAAATTTCAGTAGATACAGAAACAAGAAGTGGAGGGGATTTCCCCAGCAACAGGGGGGCAAGCATTGGGGAAATTTCCCTAGCAACATGGGGCAAGAAGAAAGCGTATTTTACCTAGCAACTGGAGCAAGCAGTGGGGAAAATTTCCCTAGTAACAGGGAAAATTTCCTTAGCAATGGGGAAAAGCAGTGGGGAAATTTCCCTAGCAACGGAATGGCAAGCAGTGGGGAAATTTCCCTAGCAACGGATGGTAAGCAGTGGGAAAAGTATCCACAGCAACGGTGGGGTAAGCAGTGGTGAAATTTCTCTAGCAACAGGGAGCAAGCAGTGGGGAAAATTTCGCTGGCAACAGGGGGCAATAAGTAGGGGAAATTTCCCTAGAAACGGGGGCAAGAAGAGGGGGAAATTTCCCTAGCAACGTGGGGTTAAGCAGTGGGGAAAGTTTCCCTAGCAACGGGGGGTAAGCAGTGGTGAAATTTCTCTAGCAACAGGAGCAAGCAGTGGAAAAATTTCCCCAGCAATGGGTGGCAACAGTAAGGGAAATTTCCCTTGCAACGGGGGGCAAACAGTGGGTGAAATGTCCCTAGCAACGCAAAGCAAGGAGTGGAGAAAATGTCTCTAGCAACGGGGGCAAGCAGTGATGTAAATATCCCTAGCAACGCGAAGCAAGGAGTGAGGAAAATGTACCCAAAAACGGGGGGTAAGAAGTGGAAGAAATTTCCCTAGCAACGTGGTGCAAGCATTGGGGAAATTTCACTAGCAACGGGGAGCAAGTGGTGGGGAAAGTTTCCCTAGCAACAGGTGGGTAAGCAGTGGTGAAATTTCCATAGGAATGGGGGGCAAGCATTGGGGAAATTTCCCTAGCAACAGAAAGAAGTGGGGAAAATTTCCCTAGCAACGGGGGAAGCAGTGGGGAAATTTCCCTAGCTATAGGGGCAAGCAGTGAGGAAATTTCCCTAACAACGGGGCAAGCAGTGGGAAAGTTTCCCTAACAACGTGGGGCAAGCAATGAAGAAAATTTTCCTTAGCAACAGGGGTTAAGCAGTGGTGAAATTTCTCTAGCAAAAGTGGCCAAAAAGTAGGGTAAATTTCCCTAGCAATAAGGGGCAACCAGTGTTTGAAATTTTTTAGCAATGGGGAGCAAACAGTGGGGGAAATTTCCCTAGCAACGAGGAGCAAGAAGTGGGGAAATTTCCCTAACAACGGGGGGTAAGCAAAGGGGAAATTTCGCTAGCCACAAGGGGCAAGGAGTAAGGGAAATTTCCCTAGGAACGGGGGCAAGCAGTAGGGGAAATTTCCCTAGCAACAGGGGCAAAAAGTGGGGGCAATGTCCCTGGCAACGTGGAGCAAGGAGTGAAGAAAATGTCTCTAGCAACGGGGAGCAAGCAGTGGGGACATTTCCCTAGCAACAGGGGCAAGCAATGATGTAAATTTCCGTAGCAACGTCGAGCAAGGAGTGTGGAAAATGTACCTAAAAAAGGAGGGGGGGTGCAAGAAGTGGAAGACATTTTACAAGCAACAGGGGGAAAGCAGTGGTGAAATTTCCCTAGCAACGGGGTACAAGCGTTGGGAAAATGTCACTAGAAACGGAAACAAGAAGTGGAGGAGATTTCCATAGCAACGGGGGAGCAAGCATTAGGGAAATTTCACTTACAACGGAAACAAGAAGTGGAGGAAATTTCCCTAGCAACAATGGGCAAGCAGTGGGGAAATTTCCCTAGCAACGGAATGGCAAGCAGTGGGGAAATTTCTCTAGCAACAGGGGGCAAGCAGTAGGGGAAATTTCGCTAGCCACAGGGGGCAAGGAGTAATGGAAATTTCCCTAGAAACGGGAGCAAGCAGTGGGGGAAATGTCCCTAGCAACAGGGGGCAAGCAGTGGGTGAAATTTTCCTAGCACCTATGGCAAGCAGTGGAGAAAAATTCCCTAGGAACGGGGGGAAAGCAGTGGGGGAAATTTCCTTAACAAAGTGGGGGCAAACAGTCGGAAAAATTTCCCAAGAAACGGTGAGCAAGTGGTGGGGAACGTTTCCCTAGCAACGGGTAGATAAGCAGTGGTGAAATTTCTCTAGCAACAGGGGCAAGCGGTGGGGAAAATTTCCCTAACAACAGGGGGCAAGGAGTAAAGGAAATTTCTTTAGAAACGGGGGGCAAACTGTGGGGTAACTTCCCTAGCAACGGGGGGCAAACAGTGGGGGAAATTTCTTTAGCAACGGAAAGAAGAAGTGGGGAAGTTTCCCTAGCAACGGAGCAAGCAATGGGAAGAATTTCCCTAGTAACGTGGGGCAATCAGTGGGGGGAAATTTCCCTAGCAACGGGGCGTAAGCAGTGGTGAAAGTTTCCCTAGCAACGGTTCCCATCTGAAATTCAAGATTTTTTGCTTATAAAATAATAGCTTTGTTCCCATTTCAATTTTATGATTTCATACATATTACATAGAGCTTTTCTCCCATTTCACTTTCAAGACTCCTTACTTATTACAGAGAAGAATTATTCTCTTCGGTGTTTCAATGACTCCTTACTTATTACATAGGTCTTTGATCTTTTTTGAGTTTCATTGACTCCTAATTTATCACATCGTAGCTTTGGTCCCATCTGAGATTCAATGACAACTTACTTATTACAAGGCATCTTTGTTCCCATTTAAATCTCATGAGTCCTTTCTTGTTATATAGCAGCTTTCTTCATATTTCAGATTCATGAT
Source organism: Tachypleus tridentatus (assembly GCF_004210375.1). NCBI lineage: Eukaryota > Metazoa > Arthropoda > Merostomata > Xiphosura > Limulidae > Tachypleus > Tachypleus tridentatus. Next base: position 21,848,581 of record NC_134836.1, read on the forward strand.
TCTGACTTATAACACAGCAGCTTTGTTCCCGTATGTGATTCATCGACTTCTTTCCTACAAACTTTGTTCCCATAAGAGTTTTATCACTCTTTACTTATAACATAGTAGATTTTTTCAAATTTGAGTTTGAAGCCTCCTTACTTACTATATATTAGATTTCTTTCAATCTGTGTTTCAATGACTCCTTACTTATTACATAGTAGCTTTGACCTTATTTGAGTTTCATTGACTTTTGAGTTATCACATATCAGCTATGTTCCAATGAGATATTCACTGACTACTTAATTATTCATAGTATCTTTGTTCTCATTTGAATTTGATGACTCCTTACTTACCTACAACCCATGACTTATTCAATAGTAGCTTTAGTCTTATCCGAGTTTCAATTACTACTTACTTATTTCATTGCAGATTTGTTCCTATTTGATTTTCATGACTCCTTACGTATTACATAGCTGCATTGTTCCCATTTGAGTTTCAATAACTCCTTACTTATTACGTAGTAGCTTTGTTCCCTTTTGAGATTCATTGACTTTTGACATATCACATTGCAGCTTTGTTCCAATCTGGGATTCAATGACTCCTTTCTTATTACATAGTAGCGTTTTTAACATGAGTTTCAGTGACCCATGAGTTATCACACGGTAGCTTTGTTCCCATCTAAATTTCAATGACCCGTGAGTTATCACATAGTAGCTTTGTTCCCATTTAATTTCAATGATTCCCTGTCTTATTACATAGTAGCATTGTTCCCATCTGAGTTTCTCCAACCGCTGATTTATTACATAGTATCTTTCATCGCATTTGAAATTCTACAAATCCTGACTTATTATGTAGTAGCTTTGTTGGCATCTGAAAGTTTACAACCTCTGACTTATTACATAGTAGCTTTGTTCGCATTTGTGTTTCTACAACTCCTAACTTTTTACATAGTATCTTTGTTCGCATCCGAGTTTCAAGGACCCCTTACCTATCACACAGTAGCTTTCTTCACAACCTAGTTTCAATGACTGCTTACTTATTACATGGGAGCTTTGTTCCCATCTGAGTATTTAGAAACCCTGACTTATTGCATAGTATCTTTCTTCGGATCTGAGTTTCTTCAACCCCTGACTTATTACACAGTAGTTTGATCCCATCTGTGTTTCAATGACTCCTTACTTATTACATAATAGCTTTTTCCCATCTCAGTTTTAATTACTCTTTGCTTATCGCATAGTAGCTTTGTCTGCATGTGAGTTTCTACAACTTGCGACTTATTATATAGTAGCTTTGTTCACCTGAGTTTCTACAACCCCTGGCTGATTGCACAGTAGCATTGTTCTAATCTGAGTTTCTATGACTCCTTACTTATCACATGGTAGCTTTGTTCCCATCTGAGTTTCAATGACTCCTGACCTTTTACATAGTAGCCTTGTCTGCATTTGAACTTCAATGACCCCTGACTTATTACATAGTAGCTTTGTTCCCACCTGAGTTTCAATGATCAGTGACTTATTACATAGTATCTTTGTGAGCATCTGAGATTCTACAACCCCTGACTTATCACATAGTAGCTTTGTCCACACTTGAGTTTCTTTTTGCTTCAGTCTTCCAAGAGAATCAAGTGATATAATAATTACTTTTACTGATTTCTTTCCACAACATTGACATAGATAGCAGAGATGATGTAACTCTGACAGCATCCAATTATGCCCCATAGGAAGTACTTTTCCTTCACAAAATCTGCACTAAGTAGGTGGATATATAAAGTGGTAAGTCACCTAATGTTTTTCCATGCTTACTGTTAAAACAGGATTTTCTAGCTCAGTGAATATATATTTTATTTTCTATGTTGTACTTCACCAGAAAAAAATCAACAAGAAACCTTACTGCACCAAGAGTGTGCCTGCCTTCACACTGGATAATGCTTGCTCTCCTTAGTCACCCTAACCTATAGCAGAATCTGTAATCTTATGTAGATGTGATGTTTTCTGTTCAGTCAAGTTACCATTTTGATATTTTCTTCATGAAAATTAGTCCACCCCTGTTTTATTCTGGTAAACTACAGTACAATTATTGCTTTCCCAGCTCCTGGGAGGTCAATATACATAATCACTGGGATAGGTATAATCCCACTGGGAAGTATAGTTGGTGTTATCTGAGTCTTGTATGTTATACTACAAATCAATCCATGCTTGGTGGTTAGGTCAGCTAGATAGGTTTCGTGTTTTCCTATGGATGCAGGTCTGGGATATTCTCCCCTGCACCTAATTATTCTAGGAAGTACCTCACATAAGTACATCTCCAAACTGGAACAGTCTGACTTATAGCCATAACCACACAATTAGGTTCAGCCAACCAATTGTGATACAATTGGGTATTCTCACATTACTCCAAATCTAACTGACACTTTTAACAACACAAAAGTGCTTTTGGTAGTATCTTTTACTGTACCATCTTTACTGGGTAATTACCTGTTTCAAATTGATGGGTTTCATTAAACTACTACCCCCACTCCCTAGTAATGTACTTCATGGATTTTTCTCTTTCAATACTATGTTCTTAGAAGCTCATCTGATATTTCTTTGACTGCCCAAGTTCCCTCTACCATCTTCAATGTGGAATAATAGTCCATGGTTGGTCCATCCACCATCTTCAATGTGTAATTACAGTCCTTTTTTGTCCCATTCACCATCTTCAATGTGGAATTATAATCCTTTGTTATCACATCGACAATCTTCAATATGGAAATACATTTCTTTGTTGTCACATTGATAATCTTCAATGTGGAATTATAATCTTTTGTTGTCCCATCCACAATCTTAAACGTGTAATTATAGTCCTCTGTTGTCTCACCCACAATGTTCAACGTGTAATTATAGTCCTTTGTTGTCCCACCCACAATATTCAGCATGTAACATTGCACAACAATTTTTTTTTAAAAGTTTTGCTTCCTGAAAAGGTTTTGGTGATTGTGACAAGTGATTTGGTGGGTATGCACAAATATAGTTTTGGTTTTGCTTCATCACATAGGAACTCTGAGAAATAGACAGTTAACTGTCTACCGGCAATAACGTATTTAATTGCATTTATTTTTCCAATATGCTATTAAGTTCAACATAATTAAAAGATTTGCTTTTAATTTTCGTTTGTATTCAATTTTCGGTGCATCATGTTGCAGTGTCCAACAGTATTCAGCAAGCATTGATGAATTCCAGTTGCCCTGATATCGTTGTTCCATTGTAGCAAAACTGAAGATTTTGATGAAACTGTATGTGATGGGCAAATTTGGATATGATTTTCATGATCAGCAGCCAAAAATCTTTGTTGTGCAGTGTAATTGTAGTCCTTAGTTGTCTCATCTGCAATTTTCAACATGTAATTATAGTCCTTAACTACTAGAGGTAAGACAAACAATTTTTGCTTACTTGAATAGTAAGATTTTATATTGTACAAATTTTAGACTTTTTAAAATTTAAATGTTTCAATTTATTTTTTTTTTATTTCCAATAGTATAGAAAAAATATCACATAAAATATATTACATGAACCTCTTACACATTATGTGGATGAAATAAGTTTATTCTTCATAATAACAATTTTATTTTGCTCTTTTGCAGGATGGTACAGAGGGGAAAAGAGAGCCATGAAGTTTGCTATTCCAAGAATTTGGTATGAACCCACTGACCACTCAAGCAACTGCTACTTCTGCATGGTAGACCCTTCCAAACGTCAGGCTGGCAAGAATGCATCTGCTATCATGTATCTGGACCTTCCCTCATCTATTGCCCCAGTGTCATACTGCCCTGAGCTCCCTGTACCCACTCCACCAGAGAGAAAGCAGCCTCCTCAGAAGAGAAGGTAGATGTTGAAGATCCAGATTACAATTTCAGAGGTGTAGCTGGTGAGAGAAACCCATACCGCCCCAACCAAAGAAACCTCAATGGCTTGATCAAAGATTTTGGTCTAACAAAGTCGAATGTCAAGACTATATCTGGGGGCTGATCCGTGAAAGTGATTTACATTACAGTCGCAAATCTCGAAAAACTTATCCCTTTTAAACATTGTTGTATAACTTTAGTATAAACACATATAAATCTGGATTCATATGTTCTTTCATTCAGACCTTATGTAAATGAAAATGTGCAAATTTGCCTGTTTTTACACAGAAAATAGGTTAATTTCTAAATTTCATTATCTAGGTCACAGAAGCAAAGTTTGAAGAGAATAATGGCCATTTTCTGTACTTTTACAACATAAGCAATTAAGAAACAACACATACTATCCAGGAACAAAATTTGTGTTACATAGTGTAAACATCAAATCTCCAATACATATTATATATGCAATATATATACAAACACTTATATATGCATATTAATATTACATTTGTAGTTGTTTTTTATAACTTGTCAAAGATCTTTATTTCAGTTTCATAGTGTTTTTACCGATACCTACTTAAACATTTTGCCTGTCTTAAATTTTACACGAATAACTTATAAATTTCATCTTACTGAAAAAGAATACAGATCATTCAGTGAAACAACCATTACTTTATGTTCTCATTTTCTTTTTGGAAACATTTAGTTATTTGTAAAATTTCATGGTGGTGCTGAGTGTGTGTATGTATGTTATGAGTACAGTTATCACAGTAACTTGCACTTGATATATTGAGTATTTAGGCACTAACTTCCTAAAAATCACATTAATTAACAAAAGTCTAATCCAGTTATCTCTGGTAATTAAACACCTATAGTAAAGATATTTATTTATTTTATATGTAAATATATGAGTCAAAAGTTTAGGCATCTGTTTTGCAAAACATATTTCTTTTATTGTATTTTCAGTAGAATTTCATATAAAATAAATAAATATCAGTACTATATATGTTGATAATGGAAATCTGATAATTTTATAAGGCTAGAGCAAACAGAAAAAAAGGTTTAGAAGAGGACAAAGCCACACAAGGGATATCTGCGCTAGTCGTCCCTCATTTAGCAGTGTAAAACTCGAAGGAAGACAGTTACTCATCACCACCCACTGACAACTTTTGGGGCTACTCTTTTACCAGTGAGTAGTAGGATTGACTGTCCCATTATAATGCTCCCATGTCTTAAAGAGTGAGCATGTTTAATGGGATGAAAATTCAAACCTGCGACCTGCAGATTGCAAGTTGACCATCCTAACCACTTGGCCATGTCGGGCCTTTGTAGTTAAAAAAACATTGATTGATACAGTACTATCTAAACAGTGGGTCTTCTGGTGGGTCAATGGTAATGTTATGGAGTTACAACAATAAATTGTTTGGCTTATTTGGCAAGTGGTGTGTGTAGGAATAGTGAATGAATAAACTGGCTCTTCTGGACTATTTAGACCCATTCTAATTTAATAGTAAAATTTGACAGTTACTCTTATAACATATTCACAGCTCGAATGTACAGAGCTGGATTTTGTTGTAATGAGACACAAACCAGGAATAGTAGATTTAGAGTCTAGCATGGTTACCACTTAACCATTTAACTTCATAAAAAAACATGTATTTATTCTATTTCCAGTAACAGAAGCAATGCTTCCTAAAGCTTGGCTAATATTTAAAGTTAGTAAAATGTACACAGTTACAATGTTAAAGGTGAGATATAATATTCCACTAGTTCAAGACTTCTATGAATATTTATCTTTATCACAAATTGGAAAAACAGTAAACAACAACTCTATTAGAGATTATTAATCATATGAATAAACAAGATAATTTATTATAATAGGAGACCTTTACATATATATATATATTAAAAATTTAATTTTCAAATCTTATGAGAAGTTTCTACACCTAAGTATAGATAAAAAACTGAAATCTTCTCTTTAAACATTAGAGACACCAAGTCAGTCCCACCAGTATGTTTTAAAACTTGTTATACTTATTTCCTGTGAGGTTTATTTATTGAAGACTTTAAAAAAAACTACAGTAGAGTTTATGAATAACAAAGACAAAAACTTCTCCAAAACGTGACACTAACTACAGAGGTGTACAGCCCAAACATTTGCATGCACTCAAGTAATAACATAACATAATAGAGCTATTTGTAAAAATTATTTAAGTTTCTTTTATTACACAAATTAATTATATAAGTTCAATGTCTATGTAATACGTGTCATCACAAATAAAATACATAAACGACAATATTTCAAGTCCTTTCCTTTATTTACAGACTGGACTTATTGTGGAGTTATTTTAATAGTGTTGGTTTATAGAGAAATTAAATCTAAAAAGATAGGGGAGGAATTACAACAAAAAGTCCCCACTTCGTTCATATTGTAAGTTATTGTGAAGACGTAGGATTTTAATTTAAGTCGACAATTTTCTCTTCTTTATCAGCTTCTACACAAAACAGTTTATTTATTTATTTCTACAGATAAATACTAAATTATCATTTTTTGTTTTATTTATCCTTTAACAGAAGATACCAAGAAACACTTAACACTTGCTCTCATACACCTTCATATTAAAAGCAACATAAAATTACCTCATATTAATAGTTTGTTTGGTTTGTACTCAAGATATGAATTTGAAGACATTTTTAACTTCCATTATGATTCTTACTGACAGGTGCTGAGTTGCTTGCCAGGAAGAGTTACAGCAGGGCCTCTCAAAAGTTTTACAAAAATATATTAACACTGTATTAATATAACAGTGAACTAATTCTTTATCTTTTGTTGTCACATTAAGATGCATATTAACACGTGTGTTAATTCTACCAATAACAATGCACATGGTAGAGGACTGACTCGACAGTGTTTCTGGTGAAGAGATTATATTTTGTCTTGTATAAGATTCCTCTGATTCTGTCCATCATATACGATTAGCTTTAACATTAAATTACAAGTACTTCTTCAGTATGTATTTCTGTTACTTTTGTGATAAACTTGTGGACCCCTCAAGCTCTTTTCCTGGTATAAGTTTAGCTTCCAATTGATCCCTGTTTACAGAAAATAACATGGCTGTAAATGACAAAATATAAACTGTACATGTCATCTGTATTCAAAGCTTGTACCCACATTATGTTCACCAAATTTATACTCCACAGTTTGGAGGTCATGAAATGAAGATCACAGTATTCCATTTCTAACTGTAATGTTTTCCTGGGGTGAAAGCTTCAATGTACAAAGAAACTTAGCTAATAAAGTGATGAATTTAGTTATTCATAACAATATAAAATTAGATGTGCCTTTTGCTTATAAGTATACAATTTAAAGTCAGTCTGTAAGACTCATGTTTAGTAGATTTTTTTTATTATTAATCCACAGCTTTGTAGCAAGATTAATAATGTTTTACTACCTGATGTTATTTCAGTTATCTAAATGAATGTCAAAAGTTCAAGTTGTACCAGAAGAGGAATAAAATCATACCATATGTACATGATATAAAACTGAACATTCATGTGTATTGTTGAACACATAAAATCATACATTGTCCACAAACTGAAACTGACAAGAAATAAATTATGTTTGTTCTTAGAACGTCCTCTTGAACTGTCACCCTTCTTTTCTAAATATATGAACTTCTTGAAAAGCCATCTTTATGCAGAAAACCTGAGACTTTTTATTGTTCCACAAACAATTAGCTATTGGTGGAGAGAAGAGGGCTTCCTTGCATGTCATCAACTACTATCGTCTTCACAAACTTTTTAGGGAAAAAAAGGCACTGAATGAATATAAAACTATATAAAAAAAACAATTAAATCTTTTTTAAAGATACCACTTATGTCAAATTTGATATTTATATCAACTGATAGCTAGTTTTTCCAAAACTAATGTGTCAGAGAAAGACCAAGTAGTCAAAACACCATCAAAAGAACAGACTACCTTCAAAACGTTCTTATGAAATAAATTCATACTTTCTGAAATTTCTTATTTTGTATAAATTAAAATAAAAAATTATAAAAATATTTGAGCAAGAAAAGTTATAGCAGTGATCAGTAACATTCATCAGGGAAGAGTACTTCTACTGGAAGTAATGTAATGAGAACTTGAACCCAACACACATCTTTTACCCCCTAGTATTACATCACACAGATGGATCCAACACACTTTTATCTCCTTGTAACATATCAAGTAGGCGGATACAACACACATCTTTTATCTCCTAGTAACACATCAAGTAAGTGGATCCAACACGTATCTTTTATCTCCTAGTAACATAACAAGTAGGTGTATCCAACACACATCTTTTTATCTCCTAGTAACACATCAAGTAAGTGGATCCAACATATATCTTTTATCTCCTGGTAACATAACAAGTAGGTGGATCCAACACATCCTTTACCTCCTGGTAACATATCAAGTAAGTGGATACAAAACACACCTTTTAACACTTGGTAGCACGTAAAATAACTGAAACTATACAGTTTAGTCACCTACACAGTTTTGTACCTGTAGAGTATACAATCTTTGTTGTCAAATACTTGTTAATATTTGTGAAGCAATGAAAGATACCTAAGCTATTAATTCGTCCCTCTGCTTGCTGCAAGCCTTTTGTGTGTAAATCTTTGCACACAATATTATGATGCATGTGTATCTAATAAAGCAGTATACTGATAAACTATGTTTTACAAGTGGTTAACACATAATTAAGTGATAGGGTATTCTAGTAAGGTACTAGTGATAAGCATAAGTCATCGTTTATCTGCTGGGGTGTAAGTTAGTCAATAAAACCATGTTTCTGCCAAAATCCTGGATCACACGATTTGACTTACATTCTTGAAAGACTTTTGTAATTTATCTTGTTTCTTCTTTTAAATTATTCAATAAACCAAAACTGTCTTACTGAATAAAGAGAATGAGTAATATTCTGGTTAGAGGTCTCGAGTTCTTGTATTCTGCCCTCAGCCTTTAATGGTAGTTCAAGACATGGAGTGTCCACACTCTATGAAGGAGCATATGGAACATAAGTCATTAGACTGTTTATCATATAGTTGAAGATGAAAAGAACAGTTATTATGTTTACAATACTTAATTCAAAGATACAAAAAATTAATTTTTACAGTTGGCAAGGTTTTGATGATTGCAAAGTTTTAACCCACAGTAATGGATCATCATCAGGAAAAAATGATGACTCAATACTAGGAGTCAAACTGTTGTAATTTTGTAGTAACATTCCACTTTTCTACGTTACTCATTACTGTAATTTAAAAATAATTCATGTTTTTATTTTCTTACACTTGTTATAATAACAAAGACAGGAAATTTTAAGTCCAAACAGACGGTAAAAAATTGGCAATACAGACATCTGTATTTTTTCCTGACAACTTGAACTATTCATGATTTTAATGTATGATACAATGGTAAACATCAACTGAAACATCCATTTACTTTAAAAATTTCACTCATTTTATTTTGTGATAATGACTTCAAGGATTATAAAACCTAACTGGTTACTTAACTGGATGATAAATTTATTCAAAAGATTTTGTGCGAGTCCATCTATAAGACTTTTAAAATGCATATTAAGAAAATGAACTGAAGTAATCTCTTTAACTCTAGTGAGTATATATATATATATATATATATATATATGTGTGTGTTTGTGTACGTGTGTGTGTACACACGCTATTAGAAGCAATAAGCAAAACAACTGAAGACTTAGTTTAGGATATATGCTAAAAGTTACACTCAACTACCAAAATCAGCCATACTAAAGCTGATAATTACCACAGCAGTTCAAATATGTCATTAGAACTTGCTATGGAATAGTCTTTAAAAACTTCAAAATGAATGGGTTATACTTGGAATATTTCAGTTCAAACTAGAAAATATTTACTGCACAACTTAAAAACGAGAAAGGAAGTTTCTCTACTAATTGCAAAGAACATTATTTTAGATGTATAGAATGAGTAAAACGTTAAAAAAAGATTTGTATTGAGTTTTAAATCATGATTACCAAGTTACTGAGTCCTTCTGAAAGCATTTAAATCTGTTAGATATTTATGGATAAAGAAACAACTTTAAAACCTTCTTTTACAATCACTGAATAAAAATGTAGAACAAAGATGTACTATGTAATTAAAGTGCATCTTTAATGTTATTTTCTGAAAAAAATATTCTTTTTCATAATGCAAAGAATGGTTTTGTATCACTGTACCTTTGAAGAATCATTATTTTTTGACACTGGTCTTTCTTGTGTTGCTACTGTGCTTTCTGAAATCTCGGAACTAAAGTGTGTTCGTAGCTGTGTACTTCTCACTAGAAGGTCTAGTAGCTGAAGAATAAAACTTGGTGTTCATATCTTCAGAGAGATTGAAGAACTAAGATTGTTTGAACAGTGACAAACAGTCGCAGCTACACTGTACAAACTAGGCATTACTTTAAGAGAAACAAACAATAACAAAAACCTCAAACTGTTTTCTTAACCTTACAAAGATTAAGCAGAGTCAATTATCTGGTTTTCAGCATGCACACAGGTGGTTTTGTAAAATATGGGTGACATGCATTTATCACCTTTTTATAATTAATGATAGGAATGCTTTTTTAATTCTGAACCACAAATGCTTGAGGATAAATAACTGTCAGTATGTGATAAGTTATCCAAACTACAAATGTCTGAAAATAAATAATAAACATGCTAAAGTTGTCCTAAGTGACAAATATTTCTTTAAAAGTGTTATTTTCTTTAGTAACTTCTGTAAACAAATAACAAAAATCATTGCAATCACATGGTTGTTAAAATTCTATCCCCTAAGCTAAGAACTAGTTTTGTTTTTAAGTTTTATGTGTCTTAACTTGTTAATTGGATACTTTAACCTTTATAACTATTGTATCAGTCACAAAACAAAAACCCACAAACCCGAAAATTTTCTTCTTCATTTTGATGGTAGACTGCTTCTAAATGTTCCTTTAATGTGGCATTTTCTAAACATTTGATGGAATACTTCTCAGACAGAGAGAGCATTTCTTTTCTTACTTCTGTAGCTGAATCTCTAAAAATACAGTTTTAAAATTCACACGAACATACAGAAATATACAATAACCATTACGTTAAATATGTCTAAACTTTTCCTGTTCAGAGACTAATTATGTTTTCAGCTCCTATATCTTCGGTTATACTTGGATATGAATGTCATAGACTTGTTTCCTAATATTTATGAATAGCTCATAGGAAAATTAGGAAACAAGAAACTTTCTTTCTTATAGAAAACAAAAACTACAGACAGCAATAATAACAAAAAAACAAATCTACAAATCATCATACCAATAAGAGAAATGTCAGACTAAACCAAAATGAAACATTACAAAGTAATTCTAACTTTTACATAGTGTTATCTCTTTCTTTAGAGACCCTAGTTGTGTGTTGAAATTCAATAAAATATATTTATAAATACAGTATTGGTAATTCAAGTAATGGGCTACAACTAATTACTACCAATTCAGTATTTGAAGAGTTGTCACAAAAAGTTCCATCCAAAGAACATTTTAAATATCTATACTTTCATGGATGTTAGTTTTTAACTGATCAAATGACTGTATCTTGGACAGATCTACGTAGAGGTAACATTTGCTGAAAAGTATCAAAGTTTTGTTATATTTTTAATAGTGCACAATATGAATCAGGTCATGTCTGATAATAGGTAGGCCATGTCTTCTCAGCCTCCATCACTATAATATACAGTTAATCCTAGCTGCTGACTCTCTACTGTGAGTCTGCTACATTCACATGATTTGTTGATGTTTTTTTATGTATACCCACAAAAACTATTTTAACATTATATGAACAGTATATAATTATTACATATATGAAGATTATTTTTACTATACAACTTTAATAAGTTCTTGGTTCGATCGATTTCATATAGATTTTGGTATGCGTCGAATCTCAACATTTCATGAAGATACAGGTGGTTTTCACCTGATGGAAGCTACGAGAAGTGAGAATCTATGTAGTGGCAACTTGCATTGTCTCTTCTTAATAGAAGTGTTTATTGCACAAATAATTAGGTTTTGGGATGAAATACAAATAATACCTACCTGTGTTCTTTGTACAGAGACTCAAAGTATGGAGTCCATTCATTTTGTTTCATCCATTCATTCTTACATCTGTCGACTTCTCTTTGTAACCTTTCTTGATAAGCTCTTCTTATGGCATCCAGAGCTGAAAAAAATCACAAATTATTATTACTAATAATAAATGAATAAAAATCCTTTAACCTGAGTCTTTCGAAACGTCCACCTTTTGAAAGCACTCGGGTTATAGGATTTTTATTCATTTCTATGAATACTTCTTGAACCTATGTGTTTCTCTGAAATCATGAATATAACTAAAAATAAAAACTATTGAGAAACTGATATGGTAAGCCTTCAACCAGAAAACTCAAACCTGTCCAAGTTGGTTAGTTTGGTGTTTTATGGTGCAAAGCAACTAGGCTATCTGCATCAAACATCCAATAAAATGTTAAAATTAAAAAAAAGAAATTAAGGTAAAACTAAACAAAGTTTAATTTTTGAGTTAAAAACCTAAACAGAATTAAATCCAATTTTTACATCTAGTATACAGCAGTAAGAAAAAAACTACAGTAATACAAGTTATAAAGGGCTTTCTGCAACATAACTGTAATTATCATAACTCGCCAGGAAGGCTAACAGGTAAGTTCAAAAACCACCATTAATCAATCACCTGAAGTTGGCCTTTTCAGTCCTGGTTTCGAGTTTTGAAATTATGGCCATTTTCAGAAAGTAAAGTAATACAAGTTTTAAAAGACTTGTAGTGAAATTTTAATTATTATAACTTGCCAGGATGACTAACAGGTAGTTCAAACAGCAGCGTTAGTCACCTGAAGTTGGCCTTTCCAGTCCTGGTTTCAAGTTGTTTGACGTTACAGCCATTTTCTAATTTCAAATCGAACTAGTTGTACTTTAATTCTTAAAAAGGAATAGAATTAAAAAACGATATAATTTATACATTAAAAACTTAAATAGCATTAAACAGAATAATGGCTTTTAGAAAACTAGAAACACTTGTGAGGTGGACAGTGTCACCATTGCCAATAACACTATCTAACTTTACAACTCTCAATGACAGCAAGACAGTAAAATGTGGCTTATTGTGACCTGATTGTTACACAGACCACACACTGATGTGTCAGTCCCAGATAAAAGAAAATGATGAGTTAAGAAACTATGACCAATGCATAGTCTAGTTAGAACAACTTCTTCTTTTTGAAGCCTTATGGAAGCAAGATGGCCAAAGTACAATATAGGGTTTTATTTGGAAAAGCTTGTTTTCACATTGCTCACTCCAAGTCAACTGCTAACTGACACGGAGCTAAGCCTTGAATACAGAACCATAGTCCATGTACGGTACAGGCACACCAGTAATAGTGCTAGAGCAGGCACATATAGCTGTTGTGTCAGCGAGCTTGTTCCCGTAAATACCAACGTGGCTCAGTATCAAAAAAAACTGGACAGAAGTAGATGTTAAAGAGAAAAGGACCAGTCAGTTTTTGATATTGGTAAGAACGGTGTGAACTAACATGAAGCGATTCTATGGCCAGTAAAGGACGAAGCAAGTCAGTATAAATAGTGCAATTTGAGTGCAATAAATCTTTAGCATAGAACATCAATCCACTCCCCAAGTGGTGAAAGAGAGTACTTGGAGGATGTTCAGTGCTCTTGTACATTTGACCTGTAGCTGCTTGATGTGTGGTATAAAGGTCAGCTTATGGTCAAAGATAAGCCCCAAGAACTTGGTCTCAGGGACCACAGGCAGCACAACTTCACCGATAGGGAGTTCAGGATCAGGGTAAATACCCCGTTGGTGGCAAAAGTGCATGCAAACAGTTTTAGAGAGAGAGACGTTAAAGCTCTTTGCTGTGGTCCACTTCAGTAAATGATTGAGGGCAGTCTGTAGCTGCTGCTCAATATACCTCACATTCGATGACTTACATGAAACGTGAAAGTCATTGACATAGAGCCTGTTTGCAACAGTGAGAGGCAGTTGTTCAGTGATAGCATTAATCTTTATACTGAAAAGTGTGACACTCAAAACACAGTCCTGAGGGACTCCAAGTTCCTGTGGAGAACGAGAAAGTGTTGAACCCACATGAAGTTGGAATCTCCTGTTCATTAAAAATTTTTAATAAAAATGGGCAAATGGCCATGTAACCCAGATATGGAGGTCTCGCAAAATGACATACCTTCATGTTGTATCATAACCTTCTCAATATCAAAGAATATTGATAAAATGTTGTCGTTTGAGAAATGCTTCTCTGACTGATGTTTCAAGTCGAATCAAGTGGTCCACAAAAAGCAGGAGATAGATGGCACAGCAGTTCAGAGTGTACATCATCAGGTCCAACTGATGTACTGCCAAAACGATGAAGGGCCAGTTTGAGTTCCACCAGTGTAAAAGGAAGATTATAGTCATAGAGACAATCAGCTTGAAAGGAAAGAGGTAATTGCTCTGCCTGAGTTTTGATGGCTAAGAAAGTAGAGGAAGAAGCAGAAGTGTTAGATACCTGGCAAAAGCTTTCACCTAAAGTATCTGCAATGCTCCAGGTATTAGCTACTTGCTGGCCATCAGAGAGCAAGATAGAAAGGGGGACAGAATTATATTACCCACTGACCTTTTGAATCTTGTCCCTTATGATCTTATAACAGGTGGTAGAAGATATGCTGGTTGTGTTCTTCTGGCTTTGACGTCTTATTCACCGAGCATGTGCACGGGCCAGCTGGAAAGCAATGCGAAAGTGTGGGATACCAACAAAAAGGACATGGGAGAGCCATTGCAACTGATGTAATGAGGGTCCATTTCACACTCACAGGCATCATGGTCCTTGCCACCTCAACAAACACACGTCAAGGAACCACAACATGATGTCTTTAAGTGATCGAACCATTGACACTAGAAATGTTTGAGAGGGTTTGGAATGTATGGCCTTACCTTGCAATTAAGATATCCTTCCTAGATTGTGGCAGGCAGATGTGGTGACGTAAATGTTAGAATGAAAACACTGGTCGGCATCATAATTCCATCTTTGCCAGTGGAGATATGCCTCACTGCAGAAACTCTTTGTTTGGAGAAACCAGCGAGAATCTCTGACTCGGGAATGTTCATCAAATCCCATTAAAAAAAATAACTCCTCGTGATGAATTCAAAGTAGCATGAGGCATAACCTCAATAGGTATATCCCTAATCGTCGTTTAATGCAAGAGGAGTTCACTGTGTTTAGATGTGGATGTTTTCACCAATATGTCTCCAAAGCAAAGCTTCTTTACTGACTTTGGAGAGCCAGCAAGTCCCTCTAGTCCCTTCTAAATGAAAAAGGGAGACATCTGACGTAAAAGTTGTCTGAAAGAGAACGTAGTATAAGAAAAATGAGGTACAGGTGTTACAGATGCTGATAATTGGTGCTCAGAATCTTCAGGACTGGTCGTTTACCTATGGAATGTTTTTTTCACTAAGCTTTTCATTTAAGTTTTTGTTTGGAGGATCCATAATAAAAAAAATAATATTTCGGTGCCCACTAACACCACCCACCATAGAGCCCTACAAGGGAACATGCTACAATGCCAAACAAGAACACTGCAGCAATACTAGTGTTTTGTGAGCACTATACCCAAACATCAGCATCAAGTACAACGTCTAAAACACCTGTTGAGAACATCCAACACTGGTACTTGGTTGACCCTAGCCCAAGTTGACCAGCTGATTGAACCTGGGGGGGGGGGCACCTTAAGGCTGCCTGTCTACAGGAATTCAAGGCCAAAGTGGTGTGTTAGGGTTGGACCCCTCAACCACCAGGATCCTCTCCTCCCCTTCATGGGTCACCACACACAGCAAATACATGGGTGAATGTTTAGATCCCAGATGAGGTAAACAGAAAGCACAGAACTTTTCCTTGGATATCATCTCACCACATACATGAATCCACACTGAGGGGAACTGTCCAAGAACTAGTAAATTTAGAAACAATGATTTATAAGTACAATGAAGTGGTTAGAGTTTGCAGAATGTACTACATGTTTGGAAGTTTTGTCTGAGTAAGAAGCTTTATCATATATAAGTTATCCATTCTTGTATTGATCAGCTGGTAAATCAATAACTTGATTAGTTCTTCTGTAGATCAGCTGGTAAACCACTAACATGAATAGTTCTTGTGTAGATCAGGTGGTAAACCACTAACTTGATTAGTTCTTGTGTTAGTCAGCTGGTAAATCAATAACTTGATTAGTTCTTGTGTTAGTCAGCTGGTAAACCACTAACTTGATTAGTTCTTGTGTCAGTCAGGTGGTAAACAACTAACATGATTAGTTTTCCTCTTTGATTCTACGATAACTTGGCCTTACCTGTCTTAGTTGCTCTTGCTTCCTCTTGCAGGGCCTCATCTTTCTCAGTCTTCAATCTTTCTACTTCCTGTCTGTGTTTGTCCTGTAGATCCTGTAACATTCTCTTGTAGGACTTTTTTAAAACATTCAGACTTCTTTCTGTGAACTTCTACACACAGAGGAATTAGGTATAAAATGAACATATTTACAAAATTTTTGAAATGAAACTTTAAGATTATAGATTATTTTACAAGAGATGGTTTTTGAAATTATCAAGATATATTTTGTTTTCAATACTATTACGAATGAATAATTAAAAAGAGTAAATTGTGTTATAATGTTCACACACAAACATTGTGATAAGTACCAGATACCTGAACTGGTTTACTCTTAAAATACAGAAATATTCATAAGATTCAAATGTAATGAAAGATATCTTTACACAGGAACACCCAACAACAACATTCTCAAGTATTGAAAGACCATAATCAAAATATTAAACTATGAAATGACCACTACATTATTCAAGTTGAAAGGACTCTTGCACTAACAAGTATTTATATAATTAATATCTCTTTAGAATTTAGATGCAACAGAAATGAGCTAATAACTTAAGTCGGTTAGGATAATGATTTTCATAGACTATTAAATAAATTCTGGTTCTTATTTATGAACAGAATCTGAATCTCAGTAATTGTATACCTAAATGAGATACCAAAACAATTAACATTTTCCATTTTGCATGTGTTCCCTATTCTTATTTTCTGACAAAAGTTAATTTAAACTTCATGACACTTAAAGATTAGTTTCAACTCCATGACACTTGCACATGATGCTAAATAGTAAACATCCAATGAATGATTTAGTTACCTTCCATTCAGAAAGGTCATCTTGGTAATGCTGTCGTATTTCCTCTTCACTTATCTCTTGAATGTTTTCTTTGACTTTCTGTTGATAAGCCTTCATTAAACTTTTCAACTTTTCCTCATACTCATTCTGTTTAGTTGAAGATGAAAAATGTAGTATTTTGATAAAATAAAAACCAATAATTGTATTATTAAACACATTCAATCTACTTTCTGTGAAGCAGCAAGTCTCAGCATAATCCCTGGAATTGTCACCAGCACTCAACTGACCTACTTATTTGTGTAGAGCTAGAGACTGGTTTACTTATGACCACAGGTCTATGACACACTTTAGCACCATCTAGTACCAGTCATTTTGTCTAATTACAAGTAAAATGTTAAAATCAATTCTAATGCAGTGTGAGCTGGCAATCATGTATAAAACACACTTATGACACAGCTTACTTAAATTACAGAGAGAAAGATATGCAGAATATAAATATAATAATAATACTGGTGAACAGCAAACACAATACCACTGCCTGATGACTTAACATTCAACTCACAACTGGCTGGTCACTGAAGATGATCACCCTTTCAGCCGTGAGGGTATTATAATATGATGGTCAACTGCACTATCAATTGGTAAAAAAGCAGCCTAAAACATGGCAGTAAGTGGTGTTGGACTAGTTGGTTTCCATATAAACTATCACTGCTAAATTATGAATGGCTAGCATGGACAACCCTCAAGTAACTTTGCATAACATTCAAACTAAACCAAAATATCACATCACAACTTCATATAAAAAATTGTATAGAAAACACATATTTTGTCATTAGCTTATACAAATACATTCAAGTGTATGGGTATGCTGTAAGAAGGAAGAAAATACAAGATTCAAAGAATAAAGTTTAACATTTAACAACAAACACTGAAAGGGAAAAAAACAACCTACATTTTTGTTTTTTCACTTTTAATATACTAGTACAATGTCCCTGAAAATAATATATCAACATACCTTCAAGTTTCTGAGGTGTGTCTGAGTAAGTTGTAGTTCATTCTGAAGGCTTAATACTTTATTCTCTAGTGTTTTAACCTAGTATAGGGAAAACGAATGATATTAGGGGTATCTGCAGATTAAAAACAATATAATATATATATAGATGTGTATATATCAACATTGTGTGTCTCAATATGAAATATACAACACAAATTTATCCTGTGTATACAAACATGTCCAACTGAATATGTAAACACACCTAACTAGTATACATAAAAACATCTAATCTGAACATATAAACATATCTAACCTATAAATATAAACACACCTAACCTGTATATATAAGCACATCTAACCTTTATATATAAATTCATCTGACCTACAGATATCAACACATCTAACCTACACATATAAGCTCATCTAACCTATATATATATAAGCATATCTAACCCATATATATAAAGACATCTAACCTGTAGATATAAACACACCTAATGTGAATATATAGAAGAAATATATATATGAAAATGTCTACTTTTAAGCATATCAGCATGTGCATACTTTATACATATGGCCACATTTATACTCTATATTTGCAAGATCATCATGTGTATCTTGTGTGTGTGTATATATAAACTATATAAATTGATATATACATGTATATACACACACATACTGTTACATATAAAATGTCAGATTGTTATGGGCAAATTTAAAACTCGATTTTTAGTGGCTAAAAAGAATCATTTGTGTAAATTTGTCACAATAACACAGCATATTGTCTGGTTCATTTCAAGCTTTCTTTATTTCAGAAATTAATTCACATTTATGTTGATTTTTGTCATCTGACATTCGTTTAATTTCCTTGTAGGAGTTGAAGCTTGGTCACAATGCAGCAGCAGCAGCTCGTAATATCAATCATGCATTTAGTGATGACACAGCAAATGAGAGCACAGCACAGTATTGATTTAAAAGATTTTGCTTTGGTGACACAAGCCTTGAGGCCACCCTCAGACAGCCATTAATAAAGAAGAACTGAAGGCCTTAGTTGAACCAGATACCTGCCAAACCAAAAAGGAACTCACCAACAAACTTAATGTTAATTATTCAACAGTTTCCTTACATCTTCAATCAATTGGTAAGGTAAAAAACCTCAATAAATGGGTATCTCATGAATTAACTGAAAATGTCAAATAAGAGGAGTTGAAATTTGTTCCAAAAATGACCTGTTTCTCCATGGATTCTTTACAACAATCAATGAAGATCCAAACAGGGGCTTAACTTTGATGAAGCACCAAAACATATGCCAAAACCAGCTCTTCACTTTAAGAAGCTTAGGTCAGTGTTTGGTGATTGTCAGCAAGTGTGATCCATTATTTATTCTTAAACCCAGAAGAAACAATCACAGTAGAGAAATAGTCATGCACAGAAAGTTGTTACAAAAACATCTAGCAATAGTCATACACAGAAAGTTGTTACAAACACATCCAGCAATAGTCATGCATAAAAAGTTGTTACAAAAACATCTAGCAATAGTCAACTGCAGAGGACCCATACTGCTTCATGACAATGCTCAGTTTCATGTCTCATGTGTTACTGTCCAAAAAGTAAACAAATTTTGGTATGAAACTTTACCTCATTCACCAAATCTTTCACCTACAGATTATTACTTATTTTAAGGCATTTTTTAAAGGAAAAACGTTTATAAGCCAAAGGTTAATTGAAAGTGTCTTTGAAGACTTCATTACATCAAAAGACATTCAATTCTATAAAGATGGCATTTATAAGCTTACCACTAATTGGCAGAAGTGTATTGAGTCTGAAGGAGCTTATTTTGATTAGATAAATTAAACAACAAAAAGATGTACTTGTTTCACATTTTCCTTTAAAAATCCAACATTTCATATGCAACACCCTGATATATACAACCACTGTTATGTGTACCTTGTGTGTATATACGTATATATGTATGTCCACGTTTACATTTTATATATAAACAGTCATGTATACATAAACGTGTGTACAAAGTATATATATGCAATCATGTATACATGTCTGTAAACAGTTTATACAGGGTGTTCAGAGAGTCACTGTGCAGTTATATATTTATTAACAGACATGTTTCAATATAGAGTACAGGAGGTAAATATAAATGACAATTATAAGCAATGTTGAAAGTGACCCCCATTGGCATCAATACAGGCCTCGATCCTTCTTATTTTGTTTCTAAACACCGCTATCAGTTGCTGGCTTGAAATAGACTGAATAAAATATTATTATAATATATATATGTATATGTAAATGTGTGTAAATACAACAGGGTGTTAGGAAAGTCACTGTGCATTTATATATTTATTAACAGACAAAACTGCACAGTGACTTTCCAAACACCCTGTATATATAAACACATTTGGAACCTCAACATCTAATTATCATTGTTAAACTGTAAGTGTAGAACATGTATTATAAAAAGATGTTACAAATATGTGTTAGTGTTGCAACACAATTCACTGAGACCTAAAACAAAGGTAGCAATGTTATAAACACACTTTATGATTTGTCTAGCAACACAACAATCACTGTTACTTTAACAACTGTTAAGTATCTGTGTTAGAAACATTCACAGAGTTACAAAGAAACACTTCATAAAACTGCCATGTAAATCAATTGTTACATCAAACACTGTAATTACCCAAGTATGTAATTAATATAGAAGTGGGGTGTGTTATACCTCTCATTACTTTGCATGTTTGCTTATTAAAGATATGTTACCTGATCATTAAAAATGGCTTGTAACTGTTTCTGTACATTTTTCTTTTCATCTTCTAATGAAGCTGTTTGTTCCTCATATGTTTCTTCAAGTTTAGTGTTTACTTCTTTACAGGTGGAACATGTTGTTTCTTGCTGTTGCTGGGTCACTTCTTGATAAGATTCTGCTTCTGTACACAAGCAGTCCACCTTCTGCTGTTGATATTTCAATTCTAAGCAGGCCTTCTTCAGTTCCTCCTGGTAGCAGGTTCTCACTTTAGTTATTTCCTCAACATATCTTTCATTCAGTTTTGTCAGGTTTAAAGAGTGGAATCTGGCTAACCTCTCAACAATGACAGAATGTCCATCATGGCTGTAAACCAACTCTTCTTTTGAAAGAGAAAACGGAGAGTAGATGGTGACCATTTTGACTGCTTCCTTGTAAAGATTTTCTGGCAATGTGTCATGCAGTAGATTAGTGTGGTTACTACTAATTGGTTCTCTGCTATTATCTGCTTTAAAGCTGTTGACTCTTTCTGTACAATAAGCAGTAGAACCTTGAAGCAGAGCAGAGACCACACACATGTCTGTTATTTCCACAAGGAGCTGCATCACCTGCTGATTCAGTAAGTGTTCTTCAGAACTTGACTGAATCCTGATGGAGATTTCATCTTCAAGACAACTAGTTTTTATTTGTACAAAGATAGATTCAATCTCTTTTCCTAATTCAGTATTCATTGAAGAATTCCAAGCTTCAAAAGCTTTCGATTCAAAATACAAGGACAAAAACCCACATCTCTGAAACATTGACAGGAACTGTTTGTAAGATTTTTCACTGAAACAGATAATAAGTAGATACATTTCAGCAAAAATTAATTCTTCAGAAAAAGTACTTTCAATACATGAGTCTCTCTTTGCTACTTTTTGTGTTCCTTCCACTTTCAGTCTCTGAACTTGTGTGTCTTTAAGATACTTGACTAGGGTAATAATTTTGTTGTCCCGTAATTTGTCCACTAAATTTTTTACTTTCTTCCACTGTTCTTGTAAAGCCATAAGTTCAGTTTCCAAGTGATCCTGAGAAATAGTATCTTCTAAAGAATTCACAGAATCAGAGACTGATGTGTTTAAATTTGAGAACAATGAGGGGAAGGAAAAAAGAAATGAAAAGTTTCTACTGTTGTAGTCAATGGCCAAACTACATGAGTCAGAGCAAAGTTTATTCTCAAATGCACATACAAGTTTATGCATTGTATACACTTCTTTGAAAATTATGTTTCTTTTCAATGATTCGACTTCACTAATTTTTATAGCTGCTACTGTTATTTCTTGAAGAACAAGCAAAAGGTAGATTAAGTTTATTTTAATATTTTCATCTTTTTCTTCACTAGAAAGGAGGTATTGACAGGTTCTTGTCAGATGTGCAAGTTCATTAGCAGAACCTTTAGAACCTTTGGTCATTGAATTTTGCTTCTGTAAAACCAAGAAAGTATCTTTCATCCATGCCATTACCATTTTGACTTTCTGAAACAATGTTTTGATACAGGACGAAACAGACAGAAGTGTATCATCAGTAGTAACTTTTGTAGGCATAGAGCACAGTTTCAAAGACCAATCACTAGCAGACATCGTACCTGATTCTTCCTGAACGTCTTCTGTATCACAGCTTCTTGGAAACAAGATCTTTGGTTTCTTTATACTCCATCCATTAACTATACTACAAGCAGCCTTAACCTTGGATTCTAAATTGTTAAGTCTTGTTAACAGATCTAATTGGTTACTTTTAGTTTCCGATTTAAACGTCATACCATCCTCATCATTTGTGTTACGACTACCTAAACAAGTTTCAATATGACCTATTTTGGACTCTAAATCTTCAAGTTTGATTTCCAGTTCTTTTGAGAGGTTTATTCCCTCTTTCTCCTGAAAAGAATTTTTCTGTTTTTCTTGCCTTAATTCAGCTTTTGCAAGTTTTTGTTTTAAGTAACGCAAGTTTTTTTCAGCAGTTGCCAATTTGGTTGTCAAATCCTCAACTCTGGCTATCATTAAGGCTATTTGAGAAGAATGTTCACTCTGAAACTGCCTGATATCTTGCTCTAACTGGTAATTATTTATTTCCAAATTGGTAAAGCTTTCACTGTTTTCTTGCAGCCTTTTTCTGAGACTTTTGGTAGTTTCATTGGCTTTGTTCAGCAACAGTTTCAAATGAGTATTCTCTTCAGACAAGGACTTGGAGCCTTTGGCGAATGACTCATCACATGAGGATGTTCGTAAAACCATTTCCAATTGTTTTACACGATCCTTTAAACACATCTTTTCTTTTTCTAAGCTGCCTACTTGGGTACGTACTTTCATTAAATCTTGGTCTCGGTCATTTAAAACTGACTTTAAGGAACTTATTTTATTATCAAGCTTCTCTACTTCTACAAGCTTGGTGCTACAAGCACTCTGAAATTCAATAATTGCATTTTCAGACTTACAAGTCTTGCTTTCACTTGTTAATTTCATGTCATTCAGAGCTAAAATTTTCTCTATCTCACTACATAGACTAAAAATTTCTTTCCCCACTATAAATGCTTCATCTTTTCTTTCTAGGGACGATCCTAGTTTCTTTTTAAGATTTAGTAATCTATCTAGACACAAATGAAAGAATGCCCGAAGGTCTTCAATAACAAGAATTTTATTATTCGTGAGCAAATTATCAGCCTCTTTCTCGACAAATAGTCCTTTCCTGTCAGCCATCTGTTGTTTGAACATTTTTAATGTGAACTCACCAGCATCTGGGATCTTTGTGGGAATTTCATTGTTCTGTCTATAGTCATCATGTTTCAAGCCAGAACACTGTGAGTTTTCTTTACAATCTTTGTGACTAGCATCTGCATTTTGTAGATCAAAATCCAGATCAGGCTTGATTGTAACTAGGCTGTAACCATTTTCCAGTCTCTTACGTGAAAGGTATTTATTCTTAGAACCATTATCTTTGTCGTACAATATTGGTGTCCCAAATGGAGTCAAAACACTCACGTCACTACAACTAGCAACCTCTGGACAAATGCTGAATTTAGTACAATCCTGTTCATGAGTTACAGATCAAACTGATGTAAGTAAAGAACCAGAATACATGACTAGCTACAAAATATAACACACATTTCTAAAGCATATCTTAACATATCTTACTTTATGGTATGAAGATGTTGCAAATTTAATAGTTTGTTGTTATATGGTAATTAAATATTGAAAAAAATACATTAATAATAGTTAAACTTGAAACTCACAGCAGTTTAAAACCCTAAAACAATCACCATTTTCTTACTTTAAAAATATTAGTAACTGAAATTATGTGTCAAATATAACAATCATGCAAGTGTTATTAATTTGCCAAATTCACGAGCAAGAACAAAAAATATTAAATATTCTCTACATTTTTATGTTAAAACCTCTTTCACTAATATTAATAATTGGTATTTAATTTATTTATTAATAATAATTTCATTCACGAATTAAGAAGGAAAATGTTATGTGAGAGATGCTCCAAAATATCCAGCTACAGAAACGATCAGGTCAACACATTCATGTAGGTTCTCAAATGTTTAATCTTGTAGACCAAACATTAGATTAATGATCCAAATACATCTTTAGTTTAATTTTAATGTAAAGTTTTAAACTGCTTCACTAAAAGAAATCCTATTTAATTACATAAAAATGAAAAACAAACTATATTAATGCACGTTTTCATTTTAAGAATAAAAATATTATTAAAAAACGAAGTAAACAAAACATTTAAATTACCTCTGACAAATTTATCTGCCTCCAAGGTTGAAATTCTGTGCCACAATCTCTTGAAGTTAAAACCTTGTTATGGTGATCTATTTTACCTAAAGGCAAACCCTGGTAAACACTAATAGGTGCTATTAATTTATCATGTTTATTAGAAATCTTTGACTGTAAAGATTGTGACTTGGTTTTCTCTTTGATTCTAGATGCCGCTTTGGGAAGTGATCGAGAATGAGGGTTAGTCGGCTGTTTAATCTTGTTGAAATTGTCTGGACGTGAAGGTGTATCACTTAAAAATGTTTTGTTAAATGATTTCTCCTGTTGTCTAGGAGAAAAAATGTTTGAAGAGAACTTAACTGGAGGTGTTGTACTTGTACTCATAGGTGAAATGAGATACATTTTACAAACATGATGAAGTGCCTGGAGCCAGTTGCTGCGCATTCCAGCCGTGATGGTTGAAAACATGTGTATCTGGCCATCCAATGTCTGGAATAAACATAATTTTCATACGATCAATGAAAATTCAAGATAGTAAAAATCTTATATAATTATTACTATACGCCAATATCATCTTAGTTCAACCAAAAAGGACACAGAAAATATTTCTGTGCAACTCGAACAAAAAATAAAGTCAATAGTTAAAATGGCCAGAGAGGTATAAGCCAAAGTAACCTTTGTGAAACAACAAGACACTTCAGTAAATATCTCAGATATTAATCTTGTTTAATGTTTAAAAACAAAACTTCAATGTTTAATAAATGACAACCATTAATAAAAAAAAAGGCTTTATATACTTACATATCTTCCTGAGAGTCACGAAAAATATATAAATAATTATTCAAAAAATCATACTTGAACAGTTTGATATTTTAAATTAGTTTTTCATACTGCCACTAGGGGATGATGGAGAAAAAAATTCTTTAATGAGGAATGATTTTACGTTTTCATGTTTATAAAAACATTACTTAAATGTTATCCACCTTGTAGGGTTTTTGGATATAATGAACATTAAAATTACAATTTTCTCAAATTTCTGACTATTTTCGAAATTTCAAAATAACTGCTGGAAATACACTGCATACGAGATAGTAGTTGATAAAAAAACAAGGCCACAAAAAATAGAATCATCTGAGTGAGAAATGTGATTGTATGATCTTACTATGTTTACATGAAAACACAGGTGAGAAATGTAACTGTGTAATCTTACCGTCTACCTGAAAACACGTGAGTGACTGTATCACTCGTTTTTATTCATATTTGTATACATTTTGTGGTATAATCCGATAAGAATGAGGTTGTGAGCTTATGTAAATTACATGCATGTTTTCAACTTATGTAACTTATATCCATTTGAACTTTTGGTTTTTCTCAGAAAAACAAGCATCAACATTATAACAATAAATAATAGTTTTACACTCACTTTCACAGTAAAAGGATAAATTTTTCTTGCCTCTGCTTCATCAATAGATTTTATTAATCGAATGTCTACCCTTTCATCAACAGCATTAGCCATCTCTGCTTTCAGATCATGGTAGAGAACCAAGAAGGAAGCACTCAGAACAACCCAGTGCTTGTGCCATTCGTTTGAATGCTGATACATCAACCATCCTTTCTTGACTAATTTCTTAAACAAAAAAATAAAAGTAAATAGTAGCATTTTGTGACACATACATCACTTATGATATTATCTCCTTTCATAACAAACAATGTGATATAAACCAAAGTTAGTTAATAACAATTACATCAGAGGAAGTTAATTTTCTATATATTACAAATGTTTATAGTATCATTTGAATTACAAACTACATACAGAGATGCCAACCATTACGATTTGAGTGTAATCATTATGAGTTTGGTGTAAACATTATGACTATATATATGCTCATACACACAAATATTACGACTTGTTGCAACTCCAAAATTATTATATATTATATAGACCTATACAATAAAGTGATAAATTGTTCCAACAGTGCTTGAAAGGGGTGAAAAGAAAATTTCTAGTGAGATACAAATAAATTTTGATAATAAATAAAAGACATAATCCAAATGGCTACTTGTGATAATCATGTTTGTGCTTGAAATAATAAAAAATATTTGTATCTCCGACGTCTACCAATAGTTTGAGTGCAGTGCTTCTCCATACTGGGTACGTGGGAGAATCCATAGTTACGTCATCAGTGCTTGTCAGCCAATCAGCGCTCGCATAGATGAGTATTTCTCGTTTTCTAAGCAGCATAGAAATACCAATGCGATCATTCACAAGATGGAAAAAAAGAGGCCTCATTCACCAGATTGTCTTGTTTCTGGCAAATCTAAAAGGACTAAAATAGTGAAAGGGCTCTGTCTACAATCATTACGCTCAGTCATTTGAAATAGTTGGCATCTCTTCACATGTTATTATAAAGCTGTAGCTGAGAAAAAAAAATTTACACAATATTTTGGCCATTTATTAACACTGAAAAATAACACAGAAAAACATAAAACAAATAGATAGAAGTGGACTGAAAAACAAGAAAGCTAGTGAACACAATAAACAGAAAGTGGAAACTGAAATTGTATCTGAAGAACAAGTACAACAAAAAGAGATGAATATAAAAAGGTACAAAAAATAAATGATTACTTGAAGTGCATCAAGGTAGATTATATGCTCATAATTAAACACATATATATAGGGTGCATGCACGTTTGTATGTCCATTAGGTTGTCCAGAAATAAATGTTGGAATTCTCATGATGACATTTAGAACTGAATATTGAGTAACTTATCGTTGGTTGGTTTAATCCAACGTTTGTTGCTTACAAGATGTCTTAATTGTCTGCTGTTTCAACTCTACTCAGAGTAAGTTTCGCAATCCACAAAGCAACATGGACGTGAAGGACTTTCATCTTATTTTTCCTCTATGACTTCAAGCTTGGAAAAAAAAGCTACTGAAACTACAAGAAACATCAACCAGGCATTCAGCCATGGATCTGTTAGTGAATATACAGTTCAGTTTGGTTCTAAAGTTTTGACATGGAGGTGAAAGTCTTGAATACCATGAAGGTCATGGCAGGAAGCCATCCTTAGATAAAAACATACAAAGGGAAGCAATTGAGACAGATCCTTAAACAACAGTACATGAGCTTGTGAAAAAAGCTAGGCACAAGCAAATCAAACATTGCCAACCACTTGAGTGCAACTGAAAAGACAAAAAAATTTAACAAGTGGGTTCAGCATGAGCTGACCAAAGATCAATAAAATTGGTGTCATGAGACCTGTCAAGGATGATGCTCTAAAAATTGAATGAGTTGGGAATTGAGGTTCTGCTTCATCCATCTTATTCCCCAAACTTTTCCTATTTTTTCAAGCATTTTAACAATTTTTTGAATAATAAACAATTTCCAAGCCAGGCAGTTGCAGAAGAAGCTTTCAGGGAGTTCATTGACCGTAGAAACTCTGATTTCTATAGCAGGGACATAAACAGCATTATTACACGTTGGCAAAATTGTGTTGAAGCAAATGGTGCTTACTTTGATTAAAGCATGTTTATAACACTGGTTTATACTTTTATAAATTTCACAGTTCAAAAACAACACTTATTTCTGGACAACCCAATATAACTATATAAATATCCATTAGTCTATATTATCAAACAGTTTTATTACATAACATCAGTTCTGTATGGTTTTGACTCAAACTATAACAAAATATATACAAATTTTGTCACATCATCATATAGTAACAATTTCTGTTTTTCACACACAATGTACAAGAGCTGTGAATTTTGTCACATCATCATATCCTGACAATTTTCGTTTTTCACACACAACATATGTGAATGGTTAATTTTGTTATAGATTTAATCTGAAACAAATTATTTTTAGGTTGTTTTGAATGGAAACATCTCACCAACATCATATCCTGGCTGTTATTTTTGTCTCTACTGTTAAATCTTAATATAACAGTGAATCTCCACAAAAATCACCTCAGAATCATGCTCCGTATCAGCAGTGTGGTAAAGAGGGGAACAAGTGTCCAGAACACAACCGTCTGGATCCCATCGAACCTAGAAAAGGTGCACAAAAATAGCGACAGTTTCTAATTCAGAAATAGCAACTATAGCATTCTTTTCTTAATATAATAATACTGTTTTTAGACGGTAGTTATTAACTTTTAATGAAAGTTAGATCCATATATACAAAATTAATCCAGTGATTAATTTTATATATCATCCTTATAATGGCCAAGGATGCATTGATTTATCAGTTTACAACTCTTGTTGTTATAGATAACAAAGCAGAAATGAATAAAAACCCTATAACCTGAGCACTTCTGAAAGCACTCAGAGGATTTTTTTATTTATTTCTCTCCAGACTTCTTGAACGTATGTGTTTTTCTAACGTCATAAAAATTGCAACACAGACATACTGTATATGATGATACAAGATTCTTCTTTGATGAAGCTGCAGCAATTGGAGTATTTTAGAAATCAAAACCAAAACATTAACATCAGTTATTTTAAAAACTTGTTGTTTTATTTACATTTTGGCAACAAGTGATGTTTATCTAATGTACGTTTAAAAATTGTGTTGTGTTAAGTGGAAAATCTATACATAATTGTCACTAATTTTGAAATAAAAGACTAGATGAAAGGTATCTAATCAAAAGCATTCGATACCAGCTATTGAGGTGTTTTTGTCTGATCAAACAGTGTGATTTGACCTTCACTCTTATAACACACACAACTCTAAACTGTGAAGCACAGTTTGTGGTAACAGGGTGCAAACCATAAATTCTAAGATTCACAGTGTGGGCATGCAAACCATTTGGCCACCCACTCTCCCAACATTCAATCAAATAGCACATTTCTTCTGTAATTTTTCTGTGGTAAATAAAAATGCAGTTCACCTGTTCCTAAATATTTATCACTTAAGTATATTAAATACTGTTACTTGAAGAGATCTTATTGATAATATAAATATTAATTCAATTCACCTCCTGTGTGGGAAAAAATGCAACACCATTTTTTTAATAATTTACAATAGTATAGTGATTAAATATCAGATGTATGGTTTCAAATTGATATTTGTAAAAAATATCATAATAATCACCTGAGAGCAATAATCAGGTCTTGCATTCTGAGATTTTAAATGCCTTCTGCAAACAGGTGTCTTAGTGTTTTGGTAAGATGAGGTTTTCAGTTGACACCTATCTACTGCTGTGTCCCAGTCTACACTTCTTATGTTAGTTCCCGAGGATGATCTCTCAAGCCTATTGGAATGACTGCACTCTTCTGATAAGGAATAATTTTAAACAGGAAAAAAATTTTATGTGTTAGAATAAAATAGAAAAAAAACTTTACACAAGTAAACCAAGAAGCTAGAGTCAGACAACCCCAATTAGTCGAAACATGGAACTCAGCTACTGAACCAACCTCATAGGAAAAATTTAATAAAAGTTATAATTTTCTTACATTGAAAATGTATTTCCAATAGGTGCATACCTTCCCTCACAAGATTAGCTATTCTTGTCTAGTGCTGCCCTCTATATGCAAACTTTTTCCTTTACACATGCCACAAGCCTTCTGCTTTCTACTGGAAACAAATGATACCAACGTGCATCTCATGGAACTGCATCACTTGTCCACTAATTGGACCATGATATACTCATATGATGCACATGACTCCTTCTATACACTGCTACTAAACTATCATTTTGAAGTTTGGCAGAAGATTCAAGCATTGACGGAAACTAGGGAAGAAGGATGAGAAACGTAAGAGGAGGTATGTACCTACTGGAAATACATTTTCAGTATAGCAAAATTATAACTTTCAATAGAGTAGTTACCTCCTTTCAAAAGATTAGCTAGTGAGAGGTGGGACCAGTGCAAGGGAATGGTAAAGCAGCAGAAGCATACTGCAAAAAAGCAAGAGAAAATCAGATCTGTAGATCTGATAAGGGGTACCGCACCACTTCTGAGCCAGGTATGCCTTTTGACCATCTGTGAAATGTTTAAGAGCTGAAAATGAAAGAAACATATCAAAGTAGGAGAGAACTGTCGCAGGATAGTGAACCTAACCATATAAATATATATGTAACTGAATCCCACAAAGTATAAAAGTGGGTGAAACAATGGATGTACCCCCAGGTGTAGAATGGCTAGGGTGTTACAGACCATACTTGGTAAGTCAACTACATCTAAAACTGAGGCTGATGGAAACCGACATAAACACAGAGTAGAATGAGGATCACACCATCTTCACCCCAAGTTCAAGATACTGGTTGATTGATTGATTGATTTAGTGTTTCATGGCACAAAGCAGCGAGGCTATCTGCGCCAGACATTCGGTAAAAATGTAAAAATAAAATAAAAAAATAAATGTAGTAATAGACATAAATGGAAATGAAGGTAAAACAAAAAAGTATAAAACCAATGTTGACACCTAGTCTACAATGTTAAGATAGAAGGCAGAGTATAAGAAGTTGTAAGGTATTTACTCTAGCAAAAGGTAATGATCATAACCCGCCAGGAAGACTAACAGGTAAGTTCAAGAACCACCGTCCAGTCACCTGAAGTTGGTCTTTCCAGTCCTGGTTCTGGGTTATGTGTCATAGCAACCAGTATCAAAATGTAAAAGAATAGAAGTTTTAAAAGACACTCCGCAAAATCGTAATAATGAGTAGCCAAATGTCCAGTAAAAAGATAAAAGTCAAGTAAATGGAGTAAAATGTGTAAAAGTAATTGAAGATAAAAGCAAAACGGCAATTAAAACAGAAAATGGCGTAAAAACCAATGTTGACATCCAGTCAACAAAGTTGTAAAGAACTACCTGTAGCAGAATGGTAATGATCATAACCCGCCAGGAAGACTAACAGGCAAGTATAAAAACCACCGTCAGTCACCTGAAGTTGGTCTTTCCAGTCCTGGTTCTGGGTTATGAGTCAATATGGCCAGTACTAAAAAGTTAAGTAGTAAAAGTGTGAAATGATATGCAGCAAAAGTATAACAACAACTCGCCAGGACGACTAACGAGTAGTTCAAACGGATAGTTCAAACAGTAGCGTTAGTCACCTGAAGTTGGCCTTTCCAGTCCTGGTGTCGAGTTATTTAATGTTCTGGCCATTGTCCAATGTCAAATTGAAGGAGAGAGATTAAAACTGTAAAAAAGGAACCACAATTAAAAAGGTGTAATGAATAAATATGCAACACTTAAATGAGATTAAAAAGATTAATGGCCATTAAAAAATTAAAAACATTATCAAGATGGACAGAGTCACCATCACCAATAACTCTGTCCAATGTTACAGACTGACCCTGGGAAAAAATATGTTTAAAATATTGCCGTCGTTGAGAATTGTAACGATGGCAAGAAAGTAAAACGTGGCTGATAGTGATTTGAGTGTTACACAAACTACACATTGGTGCATCAGTTCCAGATAAAAGAAAATGATGAGTTGAAAAACTGTGACCAATGCGTAGCCTAGTGAGAACAACTTCCTCCTTCCGAACTTTACGGAAGCTAGATGGCCGGAAGTCCAATTTTGAGTTTGATTTGAAAAAGTTTGTTGTCACGTTGCTCACTCCAAGTGGACTGCCAGCTGGCATGGAGCCGAGCCTTGAAGACAACACCATAGTCCATGTATGGAATAGGCATAGGAGTGATGGTGCTGAAGCAAACATATTTAGATGCCATGTCTGCAAGCTCCTTCCCGCGAATACCAACATGGCCTGGTATCCAGAAAAACTGGATTGAAATAGCTGCTAATGAGAAATGGGCCAGTCGGTTTCAAATATCAGCGAGAATAGGATGTGAGCTAACGTGTAGCGATTCCAAGGCAAGTATAGAACTAAGCGAATCAGTATAAATAGTGCAGTTGGAGTACTGCTCAGCTGCAATATGATCCAGGGCAAGAGATATGGCATACAGTTCAGCAGTGAACACAGAAGCTGCAGATAGGATTCTGCGCACAACTACTGACCCATAGCAAACAATAGCAGAGCCCACTGAATTACTTGATTTGGGACCATCTGTATAAATGGGAACTGAATGATTGTTTGAAAGATATTAATTGAATAAAAGACAGTACTTCCAATCTGGAGTATCTGCCTTTTTTAGGTGACTGAAAGAAAGGTCACATTTGGGGGCTGTAATAAGCCATGGTGGGATGGGCCAACCTGTGGAATCTGCAATGTTATCCAAGGACAGACCCAATTCATCCAATTGCGCCCAGATGCGAAGGCCAAACAGAGCAATGACAGATCGTCTGTTCTGAAAAAAGTACTGCCCACCGAGGAAGGAAAACACATTTCCAGGTGGGATGCTTTGGTAAGGAATAAAGTTTTGAAGTATATTGTAAAGATAGTTGCAAACGGTGAAGGTGTAGAGAAGGTTCATGAGATTCAATGTATATACTTTGAACTGGAGAGGTACGGAAATCCCCAGTGCAGAGTCGAAGTCCTTGGTGATGAATGGGGTCCAGCATCTTTAAGGCCAAGGGTCTGGCAGAGCCATAGACCATTGATCCATAATCGAGTTTCGATCTAATAAGAGCACGATATACCTTTAACATTGAACAGCGATCTGCCCCCCAACTGGTAGAAGAGAGAACACGGAGGATGTTCAGTGCTCTTGTGCATTTGACCCGAAGCTGCTTTAAGTGTGGTATAAAGGTCAGTTTACAATCAAAGATAAGCCCCAAGAACTTGGTCTCGGGACCACTGGCAGCAAAACTTCACCGATATGAAGTTCAGGATCAGGGTGAATACCCCGTCGACGGCAAAAGTGCATGCATACAGTTTTGGAGAGAGAGAAATTAAAGCCGTTTGCCAGAGTCCACTTCTGTACACAATTGAGGGCGGTTTGTAGTTGCCGCTCAATATATCTCATGTTTGACGACTGACATGAGATGTGAAAGTCGTCGACATACACCCCATTCGCAACAGTGAGAGGGAGTTGTTCAGTGATGGCATTTATCTTTATACTGAAGAGTGTAACACTCAATACACAGCCTTGAGGGACTCCAAGTTCCTGTACAAAAGAACGGGAAAAGTGTCGAACCCACACGAACTTGGAATCTCCTGTCCATTAAAAATTTTTTAATAAACATGGGTAGATGGCCACGTAACCCATATGTATGGAGGTCTCGCAAAACGCCATACCTCCATGTTGTGTCATAAGCCTTCTCTATGTCAAAGAATATTGATACAAGATGTTGGCGGTTGAGAAAGGCTTCTCTGATAGATGTTTCAAGACGAATTAGGTGGTCTGTGGTGGAGTGTTGTCGACGGAACCCACACTGGGTGGGCGAGAGGAGGTTGTTTGATTCAAGGAACGAAACAAGACGAGCATTAACCATCCTTTCTAATGTCTTACAGAGACAGCTCGTCAAAGCAATTGGACGGTAGTTTGAAGGAATCTTGGGATCTTTCCCTGGCTTAGAGAAAGGTAAAATAATAGCCTGGCCAGGCATCAGGAAAAACATTCTCCTGCCAGATCCGGTTGAAAACAATCAGAAGGACATCAAGAGAAGCAGGAGATAGATGGTGCAGCATGTCATAATGAATATCATCAGGTCCAACAGACGTACTGGCAGACCAATGAAGGGCCATTTTTAGTTCCACCAGGGTAAAGGGACAATTATAGTCAAAGAAACAGTCAGTTCGAAAGGAAAGAGGTGATCGCTCTGCCCGAAGTCTTGATGGCCAGGAAGGTGGAGGAACAGCAGAAGGGCTTGATACCCGGCAAAAGCTTTCACCTATAGTGTCAGCGATGTTCCGAACATCAGTCACCTCCTGACCATCAGAGAGTAAGATCGAGAGGGGGATAGAATTGTAGTGTCCATTAACCTTTCGAATCCTGTCCCATATGATCTTGGAACTGGTGGTAGAAGATATGTTGGTTGTGAACTTAATCCAAGATTATTTCTGGCTTTGACGTCTTACCCACCTAGCATGTGCACGGACCTGTTGGAAAGCAACCCGGTTTGAAAGTGTGGGATATCTACGAAAAGTATCCCAGGCCCGCTTTTGAGCCTTCCGTGCTAAGTGGCAAGCAGGATTCCACCACAGACAAGGATATCGTGGAAAACGTGTCGAGGTTTTAGGAACACACTGAGCAGCTGCACGTGTAATACAGTCAGTTACCGCTGCTACACAGTCGTCACTGATGGCTAATTTATGATGGCAGGATCAAGTTCTGCGAGAGCAGTGAAAGTGGACCAGTCTGCCTGATCCAGCTTCCACTGGGGCACGCGGGTCGGGTGGCATCGACCACGGCCAGTCTCTCTCAAAAGGATCGGAAAATGATCACTGCCTAGTGGATTACTGTCAACCCTCAATGAAAAATGGGAGAATAATGAATGGGAGCAAACTGAGAGGTCAATAGCAGTAAAGGACTGACTAGGTGCATGAAAGTAAGTGGAAGAACCAGTATTGAAAAGAAAAAGATTGTAATCAGAGAGCATCCGCTCTACAGATCGGCCCCTCCCATCAATAATAGCACTTCCCCAGAATGGATGATGTCCATTAAAATCCCCTAGGATTAGAAATGGAGATGGCAATTGTTCAACGAGAGCATCAAGATCTGATTGATCATATGTCTCTCCAGGGGACAGGTACAGAGAACAAACAGTGATGGTATGACCCAAGGAAACACGGATGGCTACAGCCTCCAAGGGTGTGTTGAGTGACAAAGACAGGGTGAGCATGTGTTTATCAACCAACAGTGCCACCCCTCCATGTACTCGACCATCACACAACCTGTCATTTCTGTACAGAGAAAACTGCCGAATGGAGACAGTATCAGCAGTTTTGAGAAATGTTTCTTGTAAAGAAAGACAAACAGGATGGTAGGAAGCAATCAGCGTTTTGATATCATCCAAATTAGAAGAGGTCTATCAACCTCCATGGATCCAGCTCTGGGTCGGGTGGGCAGATTTTTGTTATTGGAAGGGGAATCCAGTGACTGAGGATGCAAACGAATAATTGTTTTGTCTCTTGTGGTGGAAGAAAAAGATGTATCAGAAGAAATGCCAGTATTTGAAACTGAAGGACGTGGATCTTGAGGTTTGTTGGAAGGTATGGGAGGAACAGAGATGGGTGTGGAAGTCGATTCATCAACCTTTTTAACCACGGAGGTCAAAAGGCTTTTCATTTGTTTTGAAAACGATTCTCTTGGAGGCACAGAGAGATCTGTCTGCACTCCCACTGTAGTTGTGGAATGAAGTGCAGCAGCATATGTCCGAGATGGAGTTGTGGACAGCAATTTTCCGAGCCTCAGGATAACTAATGTTATGTGTCGTTTTCAAACGCTGCACCTCTTTTTCCTCCAACCATTTTGGGCAAGAATGAAAGTAAAAGGGGTGAGAACCATTGCAGTTTACGCAATGTGGGTTCATGTCACAGTCATAGGCATCGTGGTCCTTGCCTCCACAACGAGCACATGTCAGGGAACCACAACAAGATGTCTTTGAGTGGCCGAATCTCTGACATTGGAAACATCAAAGAGGGTTTGGTATGTATGGCCGAACCCTGCAAATGAGATAACCTGCCTTGATGGTGGCAGGTGCACGTGGTGAAGTAAATGTTAAAACGAGGGTATTTGTTGGCAGTGTAACTCCATCTTTGCGAGTGGAGATGCGCCTCACTGCAGAAACTCCTTGAGTGGAGAGACCAGCGAGAATCTCTGACTGGGAACGTTCTTCAAATCCTTTCAACAATAACTCCTCGTGAAGAATTCAAGGTAGCATGGGGTGTAACCTCAATAGGTATATCCCCAATTGCCTTTGAATGCAAGAGGAGTTCACTGTGTTGGGATGTGGATGTTTCAACCAATATGTCACCAGATCAAAGTTTCTTTACTGACTTTGGAGAGCCAGCAAGTCCCTCTAGTCCCTTTTGAATAAAAAAAAGGGGACATTTGCCCTAAAGGTTTTTCCGAAAGGGAATGTAATATAAGAAAATGAGGTACGTGTGTTACTGATGTTGAAGATTGCTGTATTCAAGACGTGGTCGCTTACCCATTGACTGTTTTTTTAATTTTATTTAAATTTTTAGAGGATCCATAGGAAAAGAAAAATTTCGGTACCCACTGACCCCACCCACCATGGAGCCCTACAAGGGGACGCACTACAAAGTCACGCAAGGACAATGCAGCAACGCCAGGGTTTCGTGAGCACTATACCCAAACACCAGCATCAGGAACAATGTCCACAACACCCGTTGAGAACTTCCAACACTGGTACTTGGTTGACTCTAGCCCAAGTGGACCAGCCGATTGACCCAAGGGGGGCCACCCAAAGGCCACCCGTCTACAGGAATTCGAGGCCAAAGTGGTGTGTTAGGGTTGGACCCCTCAACCACCAGGATCCTCTCCTCCCCTTCACGGGTCGCCACGCACAGCAAACACATGGGTGGATGATTAGATCCCAGAGAAGGTAACCAGATAGAACAGAACCTTCCCTGGGAGGTCCCCTCACCACGTACAGGAATCCACACCGAGGGGTCAAGATACTGGAGGGAAACTAGAATCACTCTTGAGCTTGATACGTGGTATCTTAGACACATATCTTACACACCTTAGTTGTTAAGAGTGTCAATTGTGGAGAACATCCCACA
Source organism: Tachypleus tridentatus (assembly GCF_004210375.1). NCBI lineage: Eukaryota > Metazoa > Arthropoda > Merostomata > Xiphosura > Limulidae > Tachypleus > Tachypleus tridentatus. The sequence goes on from NC_134836.1 coordinate 21,885,836, forward strand.
CTTACACTTACTTACAAACCTACATCTTACACACTTTGGTTGTTAGAGAGTCAGTTATGGAGAACATTCCACACTTACACTTGCTTACAAACCCACATCTTACACACCTTGGTTGTCAGAGAAATGATGATGGATATCAGGTGATAAATCTTCCTGCTTTAACTCTGTCACAGACTCAATGGCTCTACTTTTTGGTACGCCAGACATAAGAAGGTACAGGGGGTTGTTGTGAAAGTTTGCTTCTCGCGTTCCACTACATGGTTGTTCCATATCTTTCTGCTTGTCCACTTGGCTAATATCCCTTGATAGTTTCACACCATTCTGCAACATACTACCTTCTGAAATATGCACTGCAGTATGATCATATTCAGACCTATTCAACAGAGAAAGTATGAATTAACACCCCTAGCAGAAAAAAATTACTTGTTTTACTCCTCATACCACTAAAACTTGTCCACTCTCCATTGGAGAAATGGAACTTATTAGCAGTTTTGTTTTGGTGATAACTTCTATTACATTAATAGCTATTCATAATCACAAATAAATTGTCCTTAGAGATTATGTAGCTCATAAACACTACATCATCATCTGGTGTGAGGGTAAGAAAACATATATTGTTTACATACAGAAATAACGTTTAAAATAAAACTACTTCAGAGCTTTAATCAATCAGATTTTGGGAAATAATGAAAAAGAGTATTGTTAACTAGAGGGAACTGTATGAATATTGTTAACTACAGAGAACCATATGCTTCAGCTATCTTCCTGAAAGCTATCTAGGAAATTGCCTCGGACACAGCAGAGGGTAAAGCGTGTCTCACAAACTACTACATCATACAATAAGCATCCACTTTACAATTCAGAAAGAAAACAACAAAGACAAATATTGTTAATTTAACAAAAATATCACTTTGAGATTTCTGAACAAACAAGTTATATATCACTGAAACCTGAATGTCTGACTTTATATTTTACGTACGTCACATTTCTTTCTATTGTATTTCCCAAGATATTGCACATACACACTAACAACATATGATATATCTACAAAACTTCAGTTTTACTGACACACTGTGAAACAGACTTTAAATTTATTTATTAAAAAAAATCGAAGAACAAAATAAAATAACTTACTTGTTTTGTATCGCAGTTTTTATTCTCTCTGTATTCTTTGTATCAAAGTCTTCAAAATTTAAACAAAGTTATTAATTATTGATAAAGCAAGTATTTTGAATAGAGAATAAAACTATTTGTAAGTTATACATATATATTACAGTCTGATTTTTAAAACTAGAATTACAATTATTTTAATGTTCTATATATTAGGCCATGCTTTCAAAGCAGATGTTAAAATTATTTTTCTGTTCTGCATGCAGTAATACAAATTTATAAAACAGCTAACTGTTATTTTACTATTCTATTTACAGTAGAACCTCAACATTAACAGCACCTATCTGACTGCATCCAAATGCCCTCTATAGCAAGGTGCCCTCAATATAAAAAAATAAGTGATACAAAGCTGGATGTCATATTTACCACACAAAATTTCTGAACTTTAAAGACTCAACTCTGTCTGGTGAATGCATTTAAAGTAATTTTTTGTTACACATATGTAAGTAGTATTTTTGTGTATATTGTAAAATTATTAAAGAAATGGAACAAGAAATGTGTTTTTTAAATTTATTTCTACTCCATAAGTAGGAAAATATGTGCACAGGTAAAAAGGCATCTTATGTTTGTACATCATATATATTGGGTCATTATCACAAACACTTTTGAAGCAAACTTATATTCTTTACATCACCAGTTAGTTACCTGTTTATGTTGTAAATATGTGTTCAATAGATAATTATTTGTTACATTCACTCTGGTGGTGTTACAATTTATCCTTGATCCATGATAGTTCTAAAATGTCTGATAAACCTTGCTCAAGTGCAAATTGTTTTAGGTAAATAGCCCATTGTTGTGCTCACAGGAATAGTTTGATGTTGATGGATGAAGGTTCTGACTCAGGCAGTCGTAAAATTATGTATTCTACAGAGTTTACAATAAGAATTCCCCAGAGTTAATAAGACCAAATTTTGAATCTGTGAAAACATTTGTTACAATATATGGTTCTGAGCCTATTCAATAAACATTACAAGTGTTTCGATATTGGTCATCCTTCTATGATGTTTGTAACTTAGTGTTGTAATATACAGGTGGACAAAGATATTTTTGCACAAAGTTATGGAATTGTATTTCCCTTTCAGAAAACTTATTCATCAATCAATAAATATTCTTTATTAAAACAGAGAAAAAATAAAAACTTTGAAAAACAAAGACTTTGAGAACTTATAAGAAATAGTAAAATTACTGAACAAAATTTTGAAAATAACTCTAAAAGATTACAATATAAACAGTTTAACCTGTCCACGTCTAAAGGGTTAACTGCTTGTTTATTGAGAGCCTATATAAAAATGAGACAAAAGAGCCTGCTCTTAATACAGAATATTGAGATGTCCTTTACTGCAAGATTTTGTTTACAAATAAGAAAAACAATAAAAAGACTTGAAAAGGTCTGCTCATGACAGCATGGTGACCATTAATAGAGGTTCTAATGTATTAGTCCAAATTTTAAAAAACAAAAATTACAATTATCTGATTGTTTTAGTGCTGTTGTCTACATATTTAAAATGGAGATAATACAATTATCTGACTGTTACGTATTGTTGTCTAAGTATCTAAAATGGAGATATTACAATTATTTGACTGTTCTATATTGTTGTCTAGGTACTTAATATGGAGATATTACAATTATCTAACTGTTCTGTATTATTGTCTAGATATTTGAAATGGATATTACAATTATTTGACTGTTCTATATTGTTGTCTAGGTACTTAATATGGAGATATTACAATTATCTAACTGTTCTGTATTATTGTCTAGATATTTGAAATGGATATTACAATTATCTGACTGTTCTACATTGTCATCTACATATTTAAAATGGAGATATTACAATTATTTCACTGTTATATAATGTTTTCTAGGTATCTAAAATGGAGATATTACAATTACCTGACTGTTCTGTATTGTTCTCTAGGTACTTAAAATTTAAATATTACAATTATTTGATTGTTATATATTGTTGTCTACATATCTAAAATGAAGATATGACAATTATCTGACTGTTCTATATTGTTGTGTAGGTATTTATAATGGAGATATTACAATTATCCGACTCTTCTATATTGTTGTCTAGGTGTTTAAAATGGAGATATTACAAATATATGACTGTTCTGTATTGTTGTCTACATACATAAAATGGAGATATTACAATTATCTGACTGTTCTATATTGTTTTCTATAAATTTAAAATGGAAATATTACTATTATTTGACTGTTCTTTATTGTTGTCTAGGTATCTAAAATGGAGATATTACAATTAACTGACTGTTTTGTATGGTAGTTCAAAACTTAGAACAAAATTCCTTGATTGTTGTATACTGTAATAAATTTAGTATTCTCCCATGAATGCCAGTACATTATATTTAGATTAGAAAAACCAGTAATATAATGTTATTACTTTGTTTGGCTGTTAATACAGATGTCTGGTTTTGGTTTAGTAAGCTTTTGTAGCTCACAAGTTTTCCCACAGATGGACAAACATAGCTTTTTTCCAAAATGTTGGACCTCCTGCCTTGCGGGGAAATCTCCTCCTTTTTCTTTGCATTTTGGGACTGTATCATCTGTGTTGTTTCTGACCGTACAGTAGACATCTGTGACACTAACGAACAGTTTGAGGAACTCTGATTTGAGGACTGTATCGATTGTCGTGTTTCTGGCTGTACAGTAGACATATGTGACACTAATGGACAGTTTGAGGAACTCTGATTTGAGAACTGTATCACCTTTTGTGTTTCTGGCTGTACAGCAGACATCTGTGACACTAACGAACAGTTCGAGGAACTCTGATCTACAAGGTTTGATTGTGATCTAAGAGATTTCTCTGATGATGTTCGTGAGCAAGTACGAACCTTTGCTAATGGTGTGACAGGTTGGAAGAATTCTGTAGCTGGAGACTTCATCTGCTTTATTAAGGGTGTTTGAGACAAGTGAACATGGACAACAGTTTTAACTGAAGGACCTTTACTTAGTAGCTGTGTAAGAGGTGAAACTATTAGTTTCTGTGACTTTGCAAACTGCTTTGTGTGTGACAAAGCAGGAGAAGGTGTCTTAGAGTATGGCAACTGGTCAGCATTGTGTAGCTGTGAAACATTATTAGCAGACTCTGCAAGACTGTAACTAGGCTGGTCACAAGGTGTGACAGGACTTGCATTTTCGGTGGTAAAGTTCTTAAGACAATTGTAAGTTGATATGGTTGTAAAGGCTTGGTTGGATTGCTGAAAAAATATCAGACACATTCGTAGAAATTATTTCATGTAATTACAATCTTCTCTGGCTTTATATCACTTTATTTATCTCTTAAAAGTAACAAAATCTTACATCTGTATGCATTGTCTCACACATACAATAATGCATGAATGAAAAGACACACTATAATGTTTGAATATATTATAACAATTAATATTAAATACTTAAGTAAAAATGCTAGTAGGAGATAACAGATTCCAAGACCAGAGTTTTTTTCACCTATTGGCTTTTTCACATACATATTTAATAGTCAGTATTATGATATAATAAAATTACTATATCATGGTTTCCTAACAGAATTTAACAAATAAATTTAATTATTTGACAAACTTAATATGATTTGTATTTTTGTACCAATCAGAACATTTTATAGTGACCACTCTTATGGTATAATGCTTCATAAACTGTCAATGACAAAGACAGCTTGTACTGCTAAGTAGCTTACTGGTATTGTTAGCCAAAGGTCCAAGATCATGTCCCACTATCAAAGTCACTTTTCCCTTAAATATTCAATATGAATTGCAATATTACTCTTTCTTTCTTAACAGTATTTGAATGTGTTTAACCCCAGCATCGAGACAGTATAAAAACAGAACATGCAAGAAAAAAACATGTCAAACCTTTGTTGCATTTCTAAAATATTATTAACTTAAATATGTTCAAATAGTTATCGATGATTGTAAGTGAAAGGAAGCAAAATAACTTCATTGTATAATTATGTACGTGTATATATACACACACACACCACTAGTCTATACAAAAGGGAGTCCATGGTTGTCCATCTTCTGAACAATCATACATTTTATGCTATATTTATACCTATATCTATATAAAACTGATCCAGGTCTTCATTAGTCAATAGAATTAGATTTTTAAAGTAGTATCAGTGGGTTCTTACACTTAAGTGCCAGGCAACATTTTTTAATGATTTTGACAAACCAGTTGCATCATGCAGTGATTTAGGAAAGAACCAACTCATATCAAAATAAATGTCTTTATCAGTGTAAAGGCTTTATTGTTGAATCTCCATCAACAACAACTGTTTAATTACTACAGACTATTTAAACTATTATGAGTATTTAGTTTAACAGGTATTGTTTTCTTATACAAAAATCAAAATTTAAATACCTGAGATACGGCTGATGTTGCAAATGGTTTAGGATGTGATACCAGAGGAAAACGTTTAGTTTTTCCTCGCACAGTGCTCCTGGCAATGGAGGATAGTACATTAAACCAGCTGTTTTAGAAACAAAATGGATGATCTTTAGTATTTTGTTCAATAAAAGGAAAAAAGAACATTTAAACAACTTAGTCCTTCATAGTTTATGTTAGCACTGCCAGAGATATTCCTTATTCACACATCTACAGGAACAGTCCTATAACTGTAATAATGTACCATCCAAAACTTGAGACTTTAACTACTTGTAGTCAGTAAGACATAATTATTTTAAAACCAGATAATTATTCCCAGAAAAATATTAAACAATGATAACTTCAGGCCTGTGTAATTCAGATCTTGAACTAACTGTTTACAAGTTCTTTAATGTTATAACATACCAGGTGGTTTCTTCTTGGCTTGTTCCTTTAATAAAGTAATCTTTCTCTGGTGCTCTTATGGCAAGAGAATAATGACTTCCCATAGCATCTTCAGTAGTGGTGACTTCTAGAACTTTATTCATGTCAATCACTGCTTGCGGTACTGTACTGGGCTGGAATAAAGTCATATCCTATGTCATTGTTTATATCCAAATCAACAAAGTTTAGTTAACAGAACTTTTCTGTAATACAGAAGTCTAGAGAAGATAATTTGTACAAGAGAATTTTTTAAAATCAAGATACTTGTGGTACATGTTTATGACAAATATCAGTTATTTAAATGTTTCATCTTTTTTGTCATTTTCTAGCAGATGTTGTCACCTCTTAAGTCTCCAAGTTACTGGTTACTATTTTACATAAGATTCAGATTACAGCATGGATTGTAGAAGGGAACAAAACACCACATATTATAATATAAAAAACTTTCTGAGAATACAAATCACATTTACATTACGATTAATGTAAACTGGAGAAGTAACTTAGGTGAAGAACCTAATATCTCTCTAAATGTAGACATTTGTTAAAACCAGAATACAGGCGTAAACCACACGACAGCATGTCTTTGAGAAATCTATAAACATCTGATCTTTAATTAAACATTTTTGTTGTTGTTTATTTATAAATAATTCAGAACAATAACAACACAAACCCACACTCTCCAATATATCCAGCAGTTGAGTTCTGTATTACGTTACATCTGGACTTCCAATACCTATAGTTACTATTATGAATGCTAACATCTGTGTTGTCAAAATAAAACTATCTCATACTATTTAAATTTACTTTCTTCAATAATTTTTATGAATTTGACTCATTTCATTTATATTTCTACTCAATTGTGATGAGAATAATTTGACAAGGTTAAGTATTAATGATTTTCTTAAGAGACATCTGAGAAACAAAATGTACTGATGTCTGTTGATGTGTAGGAAGGGATAATAATCTTACTGCTACTGAATAAACCAAAAGACGAGCAACATTGTTGACTGTTTTAGTTAAGTAACAATTCATAATGCAATTAAAATTACCAAAAGCATTTAGACTAAAGAACAACATCCAAAACACATTCTAGATCTCGGGCCAAAAAAGGCCTGTGAGAAAAAGAAAACTGCCTTTGATTGTAAAACAAATGTTGAAGGTCACTGTTTTTGAACTTTATAATGACAACAGCCATATTGAATAGAATGATTATAAAACATCTAACCTTTACAGTATAAATACAAATACTGTAAGTGTTTTTCTTATACACAAACAAGAAATATTAAAATAAAGCACAGAAATAACACACAAATTATATTAAACTCTTCACCAGTTCTTAAAAATCTGACACTTACGTGTTCATCTACAGAAAACGTCAGTTCTCCATCATCATACAGAACAAACCAACGCCACTGCCATCGCTACCAAAAAACAATTAAACAACATATTTACTGTTTTTGTAACTCAATTACAGACAACATTCTAACACAAGTGTTAATTCTGTGAATTTATTCTATGTGGAAAAAGAATCTGTTAAATCTACTTTTTTGCATGACTCTCTTTGTGCTTAAGATAATTGTATGTTTCAAGAATTTTCCAATAAACCACTTAGCTAAATAATCAGTTTTATTTTTTAGCTTTGTCTTGTTTTTCATACACATATCTGCCTTTATTTTTGTGAATTCAATGTTAAGTTTAAACAAGTTAAAAACATTACATACCAAGCAGCTTTAGAAAAAAATGTGATGAATAATTTCACTTGGCTGTTCTGTTCAAATACTTTGTCTTTTTGACATCAGATCATTGGCAGTACCACTTAATTGCAATTAACATTTCACCCTTTTTTTAACTCTCAAGATGATTACTTTTGATGGTTTGACAAAACACCCACCAAACTAGGCTTGGAAATGAATCAACAAAAAAGAAAAATTTAAGTTTAAATGTACAGATGAGGCAACATTACATTTAACTGTATGTGTCAAGGAAAACATCTGAATAACTTTTAACATGAAAAGTGACATTCCTAATCTAATATCTACAAAGCTCAAACAATTAAAAATGACACTGTACTTCCTATATTTGTGACTGAACAATGCCAAGAATTTTTTTGCTTTTTCAACTTACTCAAGAAATTTACAGTGCCAGTTTTACAGCTTCATTTGAAAGATTAAATAAACCCATTAATTATCTAATGGCTGAGGGATGCAAACATTAGTAAGAGCTTTTTCTACCAAGAAAACAAGTTTTAAAATTCCCTTCAATTTAATTATTTGATTACCATGTACAGTCTTCAAAATAACATAGTTTTATTAAAATCACAAAATTTTACATCGCTAAAGAAGAATATTATGATGATTCTACTAATCACAGAGAAGTTATGAAATCCTTCAATTTAAATTACAACCCAGTTTCACATAATAAAACCACATGAAGTAGGCTCTTGGCTGACACTACCAGATTTGCCATTGTACAATAGCCAAATTTTTCTTCAGAAAAATACTTGCTTTCATTTTGTTTTGCTATTTACAAAGCAAATAAAAACAGTCAGAAATTAAACCAAGACAGGTTACTACTTATTTCAGTGTTTGACACACTATGTTATACTATATTGAATGAATAATTAAAACAAACAACTGTCTGGTTAATAAGGTTTAACACAAAAGAAAATTTAATGCCACAAAGCTAAATTGACCCTAAAAATACTAATACTAAAATGTCCACAAAAACAAAGCAATGTCAGTTTGGAATGGATTGTGTAGGAATGGGTTACATATAATTTCTAAGAAGTTCTTTGAGAATTAATTCTAAGTTTTCCACTTTAAGCTCTGGACTGTACAATGTATAAGTAACTACCAACTTTAAGTAGGCTAGAAATAATGACTTAGCCAAAATTCTTGAGATTCAAGTACTCACTATTAAATAATAACTTTACAAAATGGAAGAACTCCGTGCAGTGACTAGCATGTTTACTAAAAACAAACAAACTGCTCTAACCAACTCTAATTGAAAGGAGAATATTTTTCTTTGTCAGTACCAAAACACAGAGTAAACAATGAGAGAATAAACGAATTGAATAAGCTCTTTTTCCTTTTCTATTTTAGTTTTATTTATCTGGGTATCTTAACAACAGCCTCTAAATTATACCACGTTAGTGGTTCTCTGGCCACTTTAACATCTGATAAGGAAATGACCTCTTTTGAACATCACAACATTGGATGGTCAGAATTCTTATACTAATATTCAAATAAGCTAGCTATTCAACAAGTATATGTAACAGCCTAAATTATCCTTTAAAATAAACACTCCCTAACTAATTTCACCAGATACAACTAGCAGTACAAGATTCACTAAATATTACTACAATATATTGAAACCTTACAATACCAGTCAATAAAATGACTATACAAGTCCACTGACAACACTTACTCTAAGACCACTAAAACAGATATTTTTGTTAGACTTTATTTTATGAAGGGCATATACAAGAGTTCTCCAGATTTATTTTTTTTAAGTATAAAATTTTCATAGCCATTCTATAAATCTTTCTTGACAGTTACAAATTAAAAACTTTATGTAAGAAATACTAAAAAGTTATCTTTAACCCTTAATTTTAAACTCTTGTGACTGACTCCTTCACTAGCAGTAGGTCTACACACTGCTTAATGTTGTCTGGTTACAGCATTGTGTTTGATTATCTGACCACTAATATTGGGTGAAATCACTCTTCTTTTTTTTATGTACAATACACAGAGAACTCCATATCAATGGAGGCTAATGTCAGTACTGATAGTGTTTGTAATTGTCATGTTTTGAAAGACCCAAATCAATTAAGTCATGGATCAATACATAGTTTGGTGCAAAAACATCTTACAAAATAAATGTGTTTAAAAAGCCCACTGGGGTATACACCCCCCTCCACCACCCCAGTAATAGTTCTATGGTTAAAAACGCACACCTTCCAGTTCTAAAGAAAACAGAATTGATGTAATACCCACACTTTTTCATATTTGACTAATAGAGCAACTGTGAGTTATATTATTAATAGCCTCTCTAGAATCAACTGCTTTTGGCAGCACTGGCGCTATTTTAACATTTCATTTTAAAATACGCATGTCTAGCCAAACATCCTTCACAGCACATTTCATTTCTGTTAATGTGCTTCAAGTTTTATTGCATAAAGCCCTCGTTTCTTATAACAGCACGTGACAAATGAAATGTTCTTTTTCTGTTCTGTAACGGGAAATTCACAAATAAATTGTAAATTGTTTGGAAAAGTTTTCCATATTAATGCAAAAACAAAACAACAATAAAAACATTTTGCTTCATATAAACATATATAAAACAAGCATTTAACGAATCATATTTAATCAACAGCAACCAATAAACAAGGGCAGTATTTCATAAGCCTGATCAACAGGATAGTTGGTTATTAAGCTGTTACTCGACTCATGTCAGAACCTAACCGCAGTCACTACGTTGCGACGAACGTAGCTCCAAAAACTTAGTGTTTTAAAAATAATAATAGCAATATTAATAATAGAATAGCGCTTCACTTTACTGGCCGTTACAGTTTATCAGAAGAAAGAGCGTAGGCCTATTCGACTTGTTGAAATAATGTAACTTTTCGCTGTCATGGCGATGTTATTAGAAATATTCCGAATAACTTCACTTAGGATTAGAGTTTAAAACAAAACAAATAAGTTTGTTAGCGTTAGCAAAGACATTCTGTAATTGATTTTATTCTTACACAAAATTACATTGAATAATGATAATCTACGTATTCTTCAGGGCACTAATCATCGTTGCTTAAATGAAATCCAAAATGGCGCACCTCATACGTGTCTAAAAATCGAGGTTCATGGTATAGGACTGATATACTGCTATACATAGAACAACCTACTTTGTTCGCTTGTTGTTCAGATCGAAGTACAAAATGGGCTATCTGTGCTCTGCCCATAAAAAGTATCAAAACCCGATTTTTAGATTTATCGCTGAACCACTGGATGTCAAAACGTTATATAAGAACAATGGAAAACACGGGTTTTGTTTGTTTGTTTTGCGTTTCGCACAACGCTACTCGAGGGCTATCTGCACTAGCCGTCCCTAATTTAGCAGTGTAAGACTAAAGGAAAGGCAGCTAGTCATCACCACCCACCGCCAACTCTTGGGCTACTCTTTTACCAACGAATAGTGGGATTGACTGTCACATTATAATGCCCCCACGGTTGAAAGGGCGAGCATGTTTTGTGCGACCGGGATTCGAACCCGCGACCCTCGGATTACGAGTCGAACGCCTTAACACGCTTGGCCATGGCGGGCCCATGAATTCTGAAGGTTAGGGTAAGATAAATATAATTCAAACCGACTAACAAACAACCTCTGAATACGAAACTGTTACTCGGTTGCCATGCCTACCGCTTACGGATATTAGTGTGTGTGTGTGTGGGGTGTTTTCTTATAACAAAGCCACATCGGGTTATCGGATTCCACCGAGGGGAATCGAACTCCTGATATTAGCGTTGTAAATCCGTAGACTTACCGCTGTACTGACGGGGCGCGCGGATATTACTCATTACATTGTTGTATTTAAAAAAAAAAAAACATTTATAAAATATTGTTAGTAATTTAGGGACTATCGGTATCCACTATTACCAAAACTCAGAGAAATAAGTTTTTACAGTGATACCTAGCATTTGTTAAACATTTAGAATATTTACTGTTATTCTTTTATTAAAAGAATGGGCTAGTCCAGCGGTAAGTCTATGGATTTAAAACGCTAAAATCAGGGGTTCGATTCCCCTCGGTGGGCTCAGCAGATAGCCCGATGTGGCTTTGCTATAAGAAAACAACAACAACAACATTAAAAGAATGTTTTGTTAATTCACTATTCCACGACTTAAATCTTTTTATGTGACCGTTGTTCATATTTACACGTACGAGATTTAAACTTTTTGAATAAACGTCCAAAGACATAGTTTTTTGAGTGGATTGTTGTGTTGTTTGAGCTTTATAACAACGTTTTTGTCCCCTTCAAGTAAACCGTCGTCTCTTGTACGAAATATTAGAATTTGATTTGGTTTGAGTTTCGTACAAAGAACACGAGGGCTACTTGCGTTAGCCGTCCCTAATTTACCAGTGTAAGACTAGAGGACGAGCATCTAGTCATCATCACCCACCGCCAACTCTTCGATTACTCTTTTACCAACAAATAGTGAGAGTAACTGTTACTTTATAATGCCCCCACGGCTGAAAGGGCGAGGATGTTTGGTGGAATGAGAATTCGAACCTACGACCTGCAGATTGCGAGTCGAGCGCCCTAACCACGTTGCCATGCCTGGCCCAAAATATTCGGAAGTTACGTGAGCATTTTGTTCCAATTTAAAAAAAAAAAAAAAAGGTTTTTGTTTCGATTTAAACTAGGTTTTAGTTCGTGAATAATTAACGCTTCTGCTATTCGTCTTCTGTTAATGCTGTTGTAAATAATGCTCCCAGTTTCTCTCCTTACAGCAAGATTTAAACTCCTACTGTTTAAACGAGTAATACTTACTTTGGTCCTGTTTGACGGAACGGAGAAATCCAGATCTGGAGCAACGAATAGGTAGCTACATTTGGAAACCTTCCTCGTAGCCTGAAGAAAAGAAAGAACAAATGGATAGTTTGTGATATACGTAGTTTTATAGCAAAATCACAATTTCCTCTATAAATCGATTCTTTAAGATTTTCAAAGTTCTTTACTGTCATCTTATGTAAAATGCGAGTTTCGACCCCTGCGGTGAAGGAAAAAAAGCACGTGCAGTCAGTCCACAGTATAGCTATTTTGCGCTTAGAAAACGACAAAAAATCATTCTCCACACTATTAAAAGTAGCGTTTTAAAATAATAAAAAACTGAAAAATAAGGGGAAGAAAAGTACACGTTCAAGACAAGTTAGCTCTACCTCACTAATATTAGTGTTCAAAAGGTCGTATAAGGTTTAATCCCACTATTCGTTGGTTGAAGAACTGGCGATAGATGGTGATGACTAGATGCCTTCCCTCTAGCCTTACATTGCTAAATTAGGGATGGCTAGCGCAAATAGCCCTCGTGTAGCTTCGCGCGAAATTAAAAAACAACAACAAAAAATGCTTTAAAAAACAAACATAAAGATAATTTCTTTATCACCGTTCGACTAACAATTAAGAGGGTTCAAAGAGTATCTAAAAGTAGTGAGAAATGATAATATCTGATACTTTTATCATAGTTCAGCAAATACTGTAAACAAGGGAGAGTAAATTCAATGTTTTGTTTTTCTTGGAGTGTATCTTTTCTTTGATTGTTCTTTCCAATAGTATGCCTAATATTTCCCTAGAACGTTTATTATTAACCACTAAGCTATAAAATGAAATATTTGTGTTCTGTCTACCACGGATATGGAAAACCAGGTTTTCAGCGTTATAAACCTTCATATTTAAAGTTCAACCATGGAGTGAGATTGGGGTGTAAGGGCTGTCTCAAACATATGGAGATGGAAGATTTGTTGTGAATTTTGCGTAAAGCTACATGAAGGCTATCAGCTCTGACCATCTCTAATTTAGCAGTGAAAGGCTAAAGAGAAGGCAATTATTCGTCGCCACCCACCGCCAACTCTTGGTCTACTCTTTTACAAACGAGTAGTGGATTTGACTGTACTATTATAACACTCCCACGGCTGAAAGGGAAAGAATGTTTGATGGGATGGGAATTCGAAGGCCTTACCCGCAGAGTGCTAGTCGATCACCCTAATCACCTGATCATGCTAAGCTTTTAGAGATGGAACCAAGACAACTGATGAATTATTTTCTAAACAACGATTCCCCTGGTGGGTCAATGGTAAGGTTATAGACTTAAACGATAAATTATTCTACAAAAATTAACAAAGGGCAATAGCAGAATCGAACGCCGGGTGCTAAGGTTATAAGTTTTCCAGTTTACTGCTGAGCCACCAGAGGGTAGAAACAATGAAAGAGATGAATGGGTGAACAATAGGCCCTTCTTGAATTCTTTGCGAATAGATATGTTTGTTTTATAACATGAAAGCTGTGTCCAAGTAACGGAGAACGTGATTGGTCGGTTGGTGTTTACATTATGTTTTTCAGGATGTGACCGGCTGCTTTTCTTTTTTTTTTACATTTTGCAGGAAGTACTTAACGTAGTATTCCATACGTAACAAACACTAGAACTAAATATAATATATATATATATCAGCTCGGGTACGCACGTGAAAGATGTTTTTATTCTCTTAGCGGGATCATGAGCCTTGAAATATACATGGAAGGTGGAAATATCAATTTGGATAATAAAATCAGAAGAGGTCCAATATTTAGATATAAAACATATAACCTGTTTTATTCTCAGGCAAAGCCACTCAAAGGCGATCTACGCTAGTGACAGACTAGAGAGAAGGCAACTATTCAATACCATCCACCGCCAACTTATGAGCTACTCTTTACGAATGGATAATGGAACTGACCGTCACATTACAATATTCCCAAGGCTGAAAGATCGAGTATGTTCGATGACTAGATTCGATACCATAACCGGCACGTTAGACAAGAGTGCCAAAACCACCAAGCCATACCAGGCATGACATAAAACCTACCAATTAAAAAGGTCACTGTGTGAAGGTTTATAAAGTTTGTATCTCTGTCTGTCTATGACAGAGTACTTACTTCAGATACAACAGTTGTACAACTTGACCTCCTGACCTCTGCGTATATATGTTATACAGACTCACTTTCTTCATGCTCTTGGTTTATAAACTGTGTGTTTTCTTATTGCAAAACACATCGGACTATCTGATGTGTCCACCGAGAGAAATTGAACCCCTGATTTTGTAAATCCAAAGTCTTACCGCTCTCTGGTTAACAAATTCACTAACAGGTAAGCGACAGCTCAGGTCCCCACATGTTTATGAACTTACAATTCTAAAATCCGGGATTTAATTCCCCGCGGTGTACAAGAGAGGATGGCTCATCGCATTGTATTTCCTAAATAAAATACCAACAGTCACACCAATCACTCAAACAAAATTTACATGACTTTATGCCTACATCTTGTCAAAATGTATGTACAGTATACAGTCAAAAGACAGCCGGTCTCGACACCAGGGGGGTGCGTAACCCACGGGATTTTTACCCAGTGGTGGTCAACTCAAGTAGCAATGCTGCCTGAACCACTGCTGCACTCGGTTCAGTTTTTAATATTTAGTGATAATGATGTATTGGATACTTTTGTTTTACTAGTTTCTTTATAGGTGTGTGTGTATGTTTGTTTGTTTGTTTTGGAATTTCGCACAAAGCTACTCGAGGGCTATCTGTGCTAGCCGGCCCTAATTTAGCAGTGTAAGACTAGAGGGAAGGCAGCTAGTCATCACCACCCACCGCCAACTCTTGGGCTATTCTTTTACCAACGAAAAGTGGGATTAACCGTCACATTATACGCCCCCACGGCTGGGAGGGCGAGCATGTTTAGCGCGGGCGCGAACCCGCGACCCTCGGATTACGAGTCACATGCCTTACGCGCTTGGCCATGCCAGGCCTATTTATAGGTGTGTGTATATATACACATGTGTAAAGTGACCAGGGGGGAGTCAAGTACTACAGAAAAGGAACGTATACCCCACACACACACACACATACGAGCCCCGTAGTCGGAAAAAATTCTTTGATGTTTTTTTTTCTCCGAGATTAGAGCACGTGCGTGCTATTAAACACTTATCATTCATATTTCAGCGTTGAGTGTTCTGGTATGGATAAACCACAAATACACTTCTGAAACCCAATGTTCGATTCCACCACGCAGAAAGCCCACTGTGTAGCTTTGCGCTAAACCAACAACAACAAGAATAACGAGAAAAAAAAAGGTTATATAATTATTTATCAAACGTCTATTAATCTATCATGCAGTGGCGTTAGTTTCGATGCTTTTTACACTGCCCTAATTAAGTATTGAAATTAATGTTAATAAGTTTTATTATGAGGAGGATGTCCCTACATTTACACACATCATTTGAATAGAAACTATATATGGTAATAAAATTAACCAACGTCCTACAATGAACATTTATTAACATTTCCTTATTAGCAACGTAATCTTGAATAGGGTATTCACGTGACACATTTAGCCTCGTCAATCAAACATAAGCATATAAACAGACCAGATCATTCCACACATACAGGAATAAAATGAGATTCATAATCGAGCTAAACGGAATCGACGTGTTGTCTCTGTTGTAAGGACGAAAACATATATGCACACACACACTTTGTAAGAGTGTTTATCACGTTATTGATGTCGTTTATGATACCGAAGGAATGTCCCTATATGTAGCCTTAACAGTATAAATTACCTAAAATATTGTACTGGGATTTAACTGTCACTCTTATAACGAACATCCGACATCAAAGCGCGTAGCACGATTTTCCTTAGCGGTAACGGAACGCGTGTCATGGACACTTGAAGTAAAGCACAACGGTGAAATGTTGCAGAATTAAACGTATATAATGTAGAACGAACCGCAGGAAAATTGCGAGATAAGTAAATGCCAACAACAGGTTATATCTGGATAAGTAAATGTCAACAGCAGGTTATATCTGGATAAGTATATGTCAACAATAGGTTATATGTTGATCATTTTGAAAAACCGATAAATCATTTATTGAGTTTATAAACGGGACTCTAACTTCAAACTTACTGAAAAGCCACACCGTCACACACCCAATCCACGATTTAGTTTATTGAATTAATACTTTCAGCAAAAGATTCCGTTGGTAGCAGTGAAGGATGATAGCTTACAAGTGTTTCAAAGGGTTTGTTTATAGTTTATGTACAAAGCTACACAATGACCTATCTCTAATCTGCCCACCACGGTATCGAAACCCAATTTCTAGCGTTGTAATTTCGTAGAAATTTCGCTGTGTTACTAGGTGGCAATTTCAAAGGGAAATCGATGACTTTCTTAAAAATGAAAGGTAGATTAAGTTTCTACTTTTACCCAAGGATATGTCTGAAAACGCACCTTTGAAGGCCCAAACTATACCTTGTCTTTATATTAACTTATGAATTTTGACTTTAAGAAGTTACCCTATATTGTTATCATTATTATTATTTTTGGTATTTGTAATGAAGTGTTTCCCTTTATTTAGCAAAATGGAAAATTTAACATTAATTTTTGGGAAGTTTTAATAAGTTTCATTCTCGGCAGTAGCAATAATAAAGGTTTATGTTTCCGAAGTTTCATAGTACATATAGCTAAGCCTTCTTTCCAGCTTGTTAACACAACAGTTTGTTTTGAATTTCGAAACACTAGAGTTATTTGCACTAAAAGTTCCTAATATAGCAGTGAAGACTACAGAGAAGCAACTAGTCATCACCACTAATCTTCAACTAGTGGACTACTCTTTTACCAACGAATAGTGAGATTGACCGATCTTATAACGCCCCGTTATAAGGCTGAAAGGACGGGCATGTTTGGTGGGATGGGAATTCAAACCCATGATCCTGGAATTTCGAGTCGAGAGCCCCAATCACCTGGCCATGCCGAGCCTAACAGAATCAGATTAGTGCATCAACGTTGTGCAAATAATTGAATATTAAGCTTATCAACGACGTTCCTACCCAGTCGTAACAGCAACAGATGTTAAGTACTACACATCAGTAAACGTTCCTACCAGTCGAAACAGCAACATATGTTAAGTACTACACATCAGTAAACGTTCCTACCAGTCGTAACAGCAACAGATGTTAAGTACTACACACCAGTAAACGTTCCTACCCAGTCGTAACAGCAACAGATGTTAAGTACCGATGTATGCATGTAACGATGGAATTCAATGTTGTTTTTTACCTCGAAGCAGCACAATGTAAGGAACCAGAGACTGTAGAAATAATAGATGAGAATTCGTCATCTAGAATGTTAAGAACATGCTAATGTTCGGTTTCACTTATTCCTTACGTCTCTTTCATTTCAGGTTTTAGCGCATGTAGAAACTGTAAATTGTCCACTGTATCTCCTACGTTTGCTTTTAAGAATTATTTTCTCATGTTGCAGGCACACTAGAATGCATAAATAATATTGAATATATACATTTCTTTGATTTTTAGTAATAAAACGAGGACTGACTGTCATTAACTCAGGGTTTGTTCGAGAGTGTTATTCTAATACGAGTCGTAAGAGTTTGTTTTTTAATCTCGTGCAAGCTATACGAGGGCTATCTGCACTAGCCGTCCCTAATTTAGTAGTGAAAGACTAGAGGAAAGGCAGCTAGTTATCTCCACCCATCGCCAACTCTTGGACTACTCTTTTACCAATGAATAGTGGGATTGACGGTCACATTATAACGCTCCCACGGCTGAAAGGGTTCGAACCCGCGACCTCTAACGCCTTGACCCACCTAGCCATGCCGGGCCTAGTCGTAAGCAAAATAGATGGTTAGTCCTGTTATTTGAACTACGAAATATAATAATATGTGGTCTTTCCTCTTCACTATGGGTTGCGGGATCGAAGTCTGACGCTGAATATATTCGTCCTTTGTACAGTGACGGCGTTGTAATGTGATGGTCAATACCACTATTCGTTGATAAAGTATAGCCCAACACTTACGGGTGGGAGCTGCCGGCCGGTTGTCTTCTATTCATATATAACATTATAGTAACCAGAATAAAGGGTAATAAAATGACTGACATTGGCTTCGTTGTTATTAAGCGCAACGCTATTCTATTCACACCACAGGTATCGATATTTCTAACTTTACCTTCTTTAAGTTTAAAAACTTACTTCTGAGGCTAAAATGATTTTAAAAAATGAATTAGTAGCATAAACAAGTCTGGTAACAACATTTGAGAAAACCAAAAAAACTAGATTAGATCTTCCAAATATTCATGTACTTGTTACCATAACTACATATTAAATTTTTGCCTCCAGTCTGAAAAAAAAACAAAAAACACACACTTCGACAGTTTCTTAACAATAGGTCATGGTCAAAGTTTCCACAGAAAGTAGTAATAATTACCCTTGTCTAAGTAATCGGAACTCCACCATTCCTCTCGGACAATGGATTACGACACCGCTTTGACAAATTTTGGCAAGGTGCCAAGTAATCAGTCCTTCAGTTTTAACAGTGGTGTCCAATAAAATGCTTTAAATCATGTGCATAAGTGACACTTTAGAACGTTTTAAAAATGCCAGTTCTTTACACCTATGAACAAAGTAAAGTATAGACATTTAGTGGAAGAACTCGTATTCAGTGAGTCATGCACAGGGAAAGTACCTCCACGGCTTCTGGGACAGAGAGAATTGTCTTGTGAAAGCGGCGAAAAAAACAGCAAAAACGCAGGAGATTAAAATAAAAAGCGAAACACCTTATTTATGAGTTATTGTTACTCATCCGATTACACTATGGTACTGATCGCAATATATGAATCGTACCAGAGGTCGTCAGAGTAGCCATTACACATTGGTCACGTACAACAGAGCCTTTGTTTTTGTATTTAGTAACTCTACCAGTTAATTGTTTGCATGTAACTAAGCGCAAAACTACACAAGGGGCTACCTGTGTTGTGCCCACCACGGCTATCGAAACCCGATTTTTAGCGTTTTAAGTCTGCAGACTTACCGTTGAGCCATCAAAGGCCCACGGTTAAAGTAAATTTACTCACGGGTCGCTGAAATAAAGTCCGAACCCTTGGTGTACATTATTTACGAGTGGAACGAACTATACGTTCAAATGTTTAATAAAAACAGTAACAGAAAGTGCTGGAAAGCTAATGGGCCAAACAAACGTTGACATGTACGCGAGATACATTATTTTATCTCTTTTGTTTTATCAGATGGTACTCACGTTTAAAATGACTCAAATGTCCAGACAGACAGCTTATAAAGATATAGAGACAGCACGGAACGATTTGTGATAACAGCTTCCAAATGTCCGAGAATCTTATAATTTACTTGTCTTCTAGATTGTTAATAAGAAATTGTGTTCAAATTGTCTGTCTTATCGTTGTTTCCTTTAATTATGACTTCTGTATGTATTATTAGACATATAGATTTGTGCAAGTGGACAGAAACAAGAAACGCTTATCTTTAATTTTTAGGAACCGAATATAGATGGAGATTTATTTATTTTTTTTTAGGTTGGCCACGTAGCTTAATAGACACACATACACACACTAAATAAAACTGGTTTACTTTTAGGCTTAGCGGTTTAATAAGTGTGTGTGTGTGTTTTCCTTACAGCAAAGCTACATTAGGCTATCTGCTGTAGCAGTTTAAATTAACACGGAGAAATGTTCAATTTTTTTCATTGTTTTTCATGGATATAATTAAGAACACATCTGTTGCCCAGAGCAACAACTGTAATCTATTTTTGTTAAGGTATAAAATGCTTAACATGGAATTCCTTCTTAAAGATTGAATCGATTTCTCTTGCTATATGACGTCTAACTTGTATTCTACTATATCGCTTCGAACAAGAGAACGCGTTGTTCTCTGAAAACTTTAATCATTCTGTGTTGTTCGCGAAGAAATCACTTCGAAAGATGTTTCCAGACTGACGTGTTTCAGCGAGTAAAACATCCCACGAAATCGTACAAGTCGACTCTAATATATTTATTTAATCGGTTAGCCTTTGTGAAGCGCGTGAGAAGGAATCTTTGTTTTCGAGCACGGACAGATTTTTTACAATCAAATGTTAAAATTCTGGGGTCACTGTCCTTGTTTAGTCATAACAACAGAGTATACTGTGGACACGTGGTGGCCGGAATGTTTTTAGGACAGAGGTGATTTCGGGCAGTCTGCAGAGTGACCTACTGAAATTAATAGTTATAGACACCTAAATATCAGAGTAGTTTAAAATAGTGCTTCATTGAGTAATTGGTAATATGACGTAAATAACACTATGTAACACAACTTTTGTTCCTGAAAATTACGCGTTATTTATTAATTGCTTATGTTGCAAAACTATAGAAAATGGCCATTATTCCCTTCAAACTTTGCTTTTGTGACCTGGATAATGAAATTTAGAAATTAACCTGTTTTCTATTTGCACATTTTATCTACATAAGGTACGAATAAAACAACATATGAATAAAAAATTACATGTATTTATTGTTATACAAAAATGTTTAAAAGTGAGTAGTTTTTCGAGATTTGTGACTGATGTAAATCACTTTTACGTATCAGCCCCCAAATAAAGTCTCCCATCATGTTTTCGTTATACGCTCTCAGGTCACAACAGAAAAGTTTGAAGAGAAAAGTAGGTATTTTCCATTTACTTTAGGCATAAGCAATTGGGAGGTAACACTTTCTGCCCAGGAACAAGAAAAAGTAAAAATTTTGTTACATAGTGTTATTAGTGTTATCATTTTTGTCTACTTTCTGTGCTCGAAATGAAAGGGTATTGAAGGCTGTTGTCTTTAAAATAAAAGCTAACTGAATCATTGTATTTTAATTAAACTATTTTCGACACAATCCCCTGAATATGTGAACGACAGCAGTAGTTCGACGGATAGGCGGCAAGTTTACAGATGTCCCGAGGTGTACAGAACGTAGATGGCTTGTTGTGAAGTTCTGCGTTAAAACAATAACAGTAAATACCAATAACAACACATATATCAACGAAAGTGTTCTATATTTCTTTGCTTATCGTTATATCAAAGCTGTATTTTAAGAAGTGTGACATTTGTTTACTGAAATGGTGATTATAACATTTTTATCCTCATACAAGGTGATCTAATAAGATAGAGATAATGACCTGTGTTATATTACAAATTTGATAATTGCCCCTAAAAGAACCGAAACTTCAGCTAAAAGATGTTTGTTTTGCCATATTGTGTATTAAAACGAGTATATTTGAAACAATTTTTTAAGTATTAAGCTATACAATGGGCTAACTGTGCTCTGTCCACCACGGGTATCGAAACTAGGTTTTTAGCGTTGCAAGTCGGCAAACATATATAACTGCACCACTGAGAAAGAGGGGGGGGGGGTAGTTAAAACAAAAGAAAGAGTCGAATTCCACTGAAAAAAAACATACTAGGTATTAATAAATATAGAAAAGGCTACCATTTGAGATTTCATGCATAACATGCTGTCTATAATTTTGGTACTTCTTCAACAAGCAGCCACGTGCAGCTGAACTAAATAATATATAATATTTCTATAACAGTATTTCAAACGAGACTTCCCGCTGAATAACTACTTTCAATTTTTGAAATAGAGTAACGTACGACCTGTAAACATCTTGTCATTCTTTGAAAACACATACCCTGAAGTAAGTGTTGGTTTATGGAAAATTATGTTTTCTTATCCAGTCTGTAGGTTTCTTACGTATATGGCGGTTGGCAAGGTTACGCTTGACTCGCAATCTGCGCGTAGTGGGTTCGAATCCTGTCATCGAACATGCTCGCACATTCACCCGTGGGGGGCTTTCTAAAATGTTGTGTAAACCCACTTTTTGTTCGTTAAGTAGTAGCGTAAGAGTTGACGGAGGGTGGTGTTGATTAGTTATATTTTTTAATCTATCACTAGTAAATTAGATACGGCTAGCCTCAAGTAGCTTTACGTCACATTCAACACAAACAAACAACTCTGCTTTATATATATATAGCTGTTCGTGAACAGAGAAAACTCAACACACATGAAATAGTACAACCAGAAGAAAGACCAAAACGGTTAAGCCTACTTTTTGGTTGGTAACGCATACTATCGATTTTTCGACTTACCCATACGGTTTATTTTTAATACTCAGAGTTATTCAAAAACGATCTGACTAGCTGTCCATAACAAAGGTTAGTTCGCTATTCAACAGCACCAGCCGCCAACTCTTAGATTATCCTAAATGAACAGTGGAACTTAACTCTCATTTTTATAACCCACATACGGCCCAGAAGTACGGGGTGCGACGTTACAGAACGGGTGGATCTTTGAATCCACAATCTGGCATAAACCCACACAAGGTATATTTTGTTAGGCACTCCTACGAAACAGTGACGATAATGCGAGATTAGTATAAAACCTACATTAAAACGACCGTAAAGAGTGAATTATTTAGACTGTTTGTTTGTTTTTGAATTTTGCACAAAGCTACTCGAGGGCTATCTGTGCTAGCCGTCCCTAATTTAGCAGTGTAAGACTAGAGGGAAGGCAGCTAGTCATCACCACCCACCGCCAACTTTTGGGCTACTCTTTTACCAACGAATAGTGGGATTGACCGTAACATTATAACGCCCCCATGGTTGAAAGGGCGAGCATGTTTAGCGCGACGGGGATGCGAACCCGCGACCCTCAGATTACGAGATTGCACGCCGTAACACGCTTGGCCATGCCGGGCCCATTACTTAGACAATCTGAACAAAATAAAACTGACAATAAAAGTAAATAACTGAGACCAGGGACAATATAGTTTTACCTATAGAGAAAGAGAGACAGAAAATAGTATCATATTCTGTCTATCTCTAGTAGAATAATAAATGATAAATACTGACAATAAATGTAATTAGGAAAGGGACAAGTATTAGCAACTCAGATAAACTACGAAAGTTCATCACAACGCTCTGCTTACAAAATAGAATCTTCAATAATAAAATATGTTGGTTATAACTGGATCACATCCACTGCCTGTGGTAAGTCTGGGAGCTTATAACATCGTGGACAAAACAGATATAGCCCACCGTGCAGCTTTAAGCTTCGCAGCAAACAAAGCTACGTCAGACCGTAGGATGACGGACATGAAAGTTAACACAGGCTGAAAGATATAGGATCCTTACTCTGTCTAGGAAAGTCGAGGCACGAACTCTGGTAAACACAATGGTCTGTAAGATGTCCATAGTAAGAGCTGAGTCTGTCCTTAAGTGATGCTATTCATTAACCACACAGTAGACGACGTCAAAAACACACAGAAGACGACATCAATAACACACAGTAAATGACATTAATAACACACGATAGACGACATCAACAACGCAGAAAACAATGACATAAGTCAACTTACCATTTTAAAGTAACATTAGAAAAGACAAGACAGTGACTTAATAACAATAAAATATTGTTCTTGTATTTCTTTACCGTTTCGTGTACAGAAAAATAACAACCACTACCGAACCCAGTTACTGAATATACAAACCTACACACTAACAGCATTCTGTTAAAAAACTAAACTCTAAACAAAAACTTAAAAATAGAACTACAATTTATTTTTATAAAGATAAAAAAGCGTAGTATTCGTAGAAACTCTGAAACATTAAAACAGTCGTCAAATAATCGTCTTAGAACAAATTGTAATTATAACAGTGAAAATCAGGTCTTAAATACTGTTGCTTATAAGTCAGATAAACAAGAACTTGGTGTGGAATACCACAAACAGAACTCTCTCCAGATAAACAAGAACTTGGTGTAGAATACCACAAACAGAACTCTCTCCAGATAAACAAGAACTTGGTGTGGAATACCACAAACAGAACTCTCTCCAGATAAACAGAAACTTGGTGTGAAATACCACATACAGAACACTCTCCAAATAAACAGGGGTGTGGAGTACCACAAACAGAACTCTCTCCAGATAAACAGGAACTTGGTGTGGAATACCACAAGGAGAACTCAAGTCCAGCTATAGACCGTACTTTGCTTGAAGTACTGTACTCCAAACGACAGTTCCTATTCTTCTCTTTGCAGATGCAACAATGGTGAATCAAGGAAAGGGAACAACGAGATTCTGTTATACAATAAATGGTTAAAATACATCATACGCCGCCCTTCTAAGGTTGCTATTATAATATATCTTATGGTAATCTCCAGACGCTCCTGAAGGTCCTTTTTGGACCCTTCCACTTTCAGAAATCCCGGGTCTGTACGTGAATGAAAATTTGTATCTAATCCTCAAAGGTTACAAAGACTTACTTGCTTTCTTAATGGTTATTTTTATTTTAATAAAAGCACCATAACCATTCAGCTTGAAATATCTTTGGTGATTACCCTTTAGCTCTCCTATTTCAGTCTTTAAATGTCTTATTCTAACCCCTGACATTTTGTATTTTAACCCGTAAGTTTCTTATTTCAACATTCAAATATTTATTTCTCAATTAAACAATGACCACGCCCGTATATTCCTCTTTATTTTAAAACTAATATACACTAAAGAAAGGAAAGAAGTCTGTGTCGCACATGTGCTCGTCATTTTAACCTGTCATGTATAATTTCCTTTTTAACAACTGTCGTCACTAAAGTTCGTTATTATTTCAGTCAGTATCACGAGGCTGTATATATGCCAGACAAAAATGTAAATTGATGGATCTACAGCTTAGAATAAAGTTTTTTTAAGTATTAGTTCTTGATATTTTGGCAAGGGCGACCAATTTCGCATCAAACCTTTTTAATACACGGACAAACTGCGCTAAGAATCAATCCACATTAGATTTAATTAAAACAACTTGTATTTCATCCACATTAGCATATACAATCATTCTGAATTATCTAGAGTTCCTACATCACGGTAGAAAATAAATTAATATTCCTAAAATGTAAAACCAGAGCACCAGAAAAAGGAAAGTTTCAAATACCACATTATTTGTCAACTGCATAAACCAATCAACAAGTCAAGCTACAACGACAAAGGGCTGATACCAACTTTGTCAGACAGAGTCCAGCTACTGTATCGGATATCCCGTGAACGACATCATATTTGATTGTCATCTTCCTCATTATATTCTGAATGCATAACACTTATTTTGTCTTTTATATGTCTTATTACAAAGTTGTACACATTTAAAGATCCACTCTTACTCTTCAAATCATAAAACATTTCTTTTAGTGTTCTGAAATGTCAGTTACTTACACAGTAATCTTATATTTACGCAGGAGTTTCAATAATTATACATCACTGAAGCTACTAATTTATTCTTGGGACTTAGTCTGACAATCTGTTTAAAATAAAAAATGTAAACCCCAATCTAATACTCGTTACTGAGTTATACCTTGGACAACGGCAAACCTGAATAAAACTGTATACTTAATGTTGCATATGGTCGAAACTTCTGCATAGCTATAAGACTACTGTGTGATTGTAAGTTATTTCAAAATACAATACACATAGCATACACGCCACCACTATATGATGCTTAGTTCTTCGATTTACCCTCGCCTAGGTTTATTGGTGAAGGGTGGAATTCTCCGGACCTAATACAACTCAGTAAAGGGGTAAATAAAACGATAGACTGACTTCACATTCATACTTCATTATTTGAAATCCTTCTATTATTTATAATAATATGTGTTCCAAATAGTTTCATTAATTCTATATATCTTAAATTAAAATAAATTGTTTGATCCTGATTGTATGTTTCTAAATGCTAAATAATACGTAAAAACAAAAACGATATTAATTGTTTACTTACCAATTTTACTTAAGATAATATTCAGAAAGTGTTTGGCAAAAGAAAAAATTTACTCCTTCATTAGGCCTAATTATATTTATAATAACCAACTTAACAAAATTTTCGTGAATATAAGCACTCTAGTTGGGTATACGTGAGTCGTTGTTTAAAAATTAAAATTGTTAGGCCTAGTCAATGTTGAAGTTACGAAGTAAATTGAAATGAGGCCTAACAGTAGCAAAAAAGATAGAAAGCACAGCAATATCAAGAAAGGAAATGGGAAGGAAAAAAGAAATTAAAAATTTTTAGCAAATTTATTTTATCAGATTCGTGGTTAAATTAAATACTCGAGTTACTAACTTATTTCCCTACCGTTCACCGTTGTAAGGGTACGTATGTTAAAGGTATTTCAATAAACATATACGCCCCTGGTTTAACTTTTGCTGTTGTAATTTAATAGGAAAGACTTTTATTACACGGAAATAAGAGTTCAGCGTTTAACATTCTGAAACTCGATATCCAAAATCTGAACCATGAAAAGTCCTTTTGTTGTTCTTGTTTTAGAGCAAAGCCACACTGGGCTATTTGCTCTATCAACCGCGGGGAATCCAAACCCATATTTTAGGGTTATAAGTCCGTAAACGTACCGCTGTCTACCCGCGTGACTATGAAAAGTCAGTCTTATGATTTAATTAGCAGGATGGTACCGTTTTCCACTGGTTTATTCTGGAAAATTCGAAATTTTCAGCGGGACACGTAATTAATTTTTACGGTTTTAGTAAAACAGTATTTTCTTCCAGGGGACGATCGCGGCTCAGTGATTAACGACCGTTATCGCAAAGACAACAAAACACAATTTATTTTTTCTATTTTTGTCCACCATTTTTTTTTCTGTTAAACCTTATAACACTGTAAATGCTAATCGATACAAAATAAAGTTTCCTAGCTAGAAACTGAAAAGTTGTTTTAATATAACAATGAAGGTCGCACATAGAAACTGAAAAAATGGTTTCAATACACGAATACAGGTTCGTAAAACTAACACAGTACATAGTAGATGTATATCATTTCTTTATTAAGCGTCAGATACTATCATAAAATACAAATAGCATTAATAGTTTTAATAGTAATCATTTAATTAGTTTTTATGTTAAACACTCGAAAAATAGACTTAAAAACTAAAAGAAACATTGTTGAAAAAATCGTTAGTGTTTTCAGGGAAGAACAAGAATTAGGTCATACATATATATATATATATACAGATGTATTAGTCTACAATTCCCATTTTGTTCCTGTCATACAAGTTATGTAACACAAGACGTCGGAAGTGTCCAGAAAAGCGCAAGCTTATTGTGGACAATTTGCTATCATAACTGAATACTGAAATTTCTTACAATTCTGTTTGTGTTTATTTTAGAGATAGGTTAAAGATTATCAAGGACAAAATATTGTGTAAATACTTTCGTTGAAACTTACAGTGTCAGTTAATGAGATTCCCATAAATTCATCGAGTTTAAAATGTACTGGCAAATAATATGTAATTAGGCTTAGCTTGGCCTAATTTTGTAAGTAATTATGATTAATTTCTGCCTAAGTAGATCAGAGCTAAAACCTAACCCAGCATTTAATATACCAGGAGTGTGTAATGTAATAAAATAAATGTTTATAATGAATGGAATAAAGTTAACATTTTTGGGCGTAAATGTTATAATATCTCACAAGGTTTGGCTAGCCACACCAAGAGCTGTCTGTGTGTACTGTCGTCCCCAACTCTGAACCGACAGATTATACAAAAGACAATTAGTAAAGAGCACTAACTGGCAACTCTTGGGACACTTTTGTCATATTGATTAACGGTAACTGACTGTCACTTTTGCAGCACATCCACTGCTCCAAAGTGTGATGCGTGTCTTTGTTGCAAAGAACTGCTAACCCTAAGATTCAGTGTTCAAGCATGTTAACCATCCGTTAAACCCGTTTGTTAACTTAATATCATCTTTCATTATCTCATAAATATAACCACGAACAAATTGTGGATTTCACGTCCTCAAAATTAAACCTTTCTAAACGATACACTACATAAGTTGCTGTAGCAATAGAATGCTATACGACACGTGTTACTATAGCAACCAAACACTAAACGATACTTGTTTTGTTGAATGTCACGCGCTCCCCAGTGGCACAGCGGCATGTCTACGGACGCACACCGCTAAAAACCGAATATTCGATACTCGTGGCGGGCAAAACACAAATAGCCCATTGTGTAATTTTGTGCTTAATTTAAAAAATAATAATATCACGCTGTTTAACTGCTACACTAGCTTCACTGTTTGAGACTTTTCAGGTTTAGTTTTTAGATTCTAGTAGCTAATAATTAAAACACTGCAAAACGCAAGGTACAACAAGCAATGTTCCATGCGATACCTACTAAAAATAAAAATTGTCCTCTTCCCTCCAAAAAAAAAAAAAGAAGAGTATTTCACCCTCGTTAGGTTATTAAGAAAATGATATTATTTTAAATCTATCCTACCATCAACACTTCTTCTACATCCTGAGGAATTACAACAAGCGACTGCGCTGTGTGTGATAGACAGTTACACAGGATAGTAATAAGTGACCTACACTAGCAATTTAAACTTGTGTAATTATCTCGTTGTCTCTCTGAGTAGCAGAGTGTTTCGGTGGAGGGGATGCTATATAGGGTGCGTCACGTCATAGTGCATGAAATTTGGTACGAGAACAGGGAGAAATAGGGTCGAGAACATATAGAATACCATTCCAGCCAGAAAGGTGATGTAATATGCTATACATATTTGGTAGAAGCCTCTATTAGTTCCACTTTTAAACACCACACATGATCTAAATGTTTATAACGACAGAAACTGAGTTGACTACAGTTGAAACTTGAACAGATCTGGCTATTTAGCGAAGTGAGAATAGTGAAGATACTGGTTTTGAAAATACACATGAATATTAAAGATCTATAAAAAACCACGAGATTAGTTGGTTCTGCCTTAGCTTAAGATTCTGTAAGAAATTACATGATTAGTTGGTTCTGAATTAGCTTAAGATTTTGTGAGGAACCAGGATTGATTGGTTCTGGCTTAGCTTAAAATTATGTAAGAAACCACGATTAGTTGGTTCTGAATTAGCCTAAGATTCTGTAAGAAATCACATGATCAGTTGGTTGCGGCTTACCTTCAGATTCTGTAAGAAATCACATGATTAGTTAGTTCTGGCTTAGCTCAAGATTCTGTAAGAAATCACATGATTAGTTGGTTGTGGCTTAACTTAAAATTATGTAAGAAACCACGATTAGTTGGTTCTGAATTAGCTTAAGATTGTGTAAGAAATCACATGATTAGTTGGTTCTGGCTTAGCTTAAGATTCTGTAATAAATCACATGATTAGTTGGTTCTGGCTTAGGTTAAGACTCTGTAAGAAATCACGTGATTAGTTGGTTGTGGCTTAGCTTAAAATTCTGTAAAATATCACGATTAGTTGGTTCTGAATTAGCTTAAGATTTTGTGAGGAACCAGGATTGGTTGGTGCTGGCTTAGCTTAAGCTTCTGTAAGAAATCACATGACTAGTTAGTTCTGGCTTAGCTCAAGATTATGTAAGAAATCACATGATTAGTTGATTCTGGCTTAGCTTACGATTCTGTAAGAAATCAGTGATTAGTGGGTTCTGGCTTAGCTTAAGATTCTGTAAGAAATCACATGATTAGTTGATTCTGGCTTAACTTAACATTCTGTAAGAAATCACATGATTTGTTGGTTCTGGCTTAGCTTAAGACTCTGTGAGAAATCACGTGATTAGTTGGTTCTGAATTAGCTTAAGATTTTGTGAGGAACCAGGATTGGTTGGTTCTGGCTTAGCTTAAGCTTCTGTAAGAAATCACATGACTAGTTAGTTCTGGCTTAGCTCAAGATTATGTAAGAAATCACATGATTAGTTGATTCTGGCTTAGCTTACGATTCTGTAAGAAATAACATGAGTAGTTGATTCTGGCTTAGCTTACGATTCTGTAAGAAATCAGTGATTAGTGGGTTCTGGCTTAGCTTAAGATTCTGTAAGAAATCACATGATTAGTTGGTTCTGGCTTAGCTTAAGACTCTGTGAGAAATCACGTGATTAGTTGGTTGTGGCTTAGCTTAAGATTCTGTAAGAAATCACATGATTAGTTAGTTCAAACTTAGCTTAAGATTCTGTAAGAAATCACATGATTAGTTGGTTGTGGCTTAGCTTAAGATTCTGTAAGAAATCACATGATTAGTTGGTTGTGGCTTAGCTTAAGATTCTGTAAGAAATCACGTGATTAGTTAGTTCTGGATTAGCTTAAGATTTTGTAAAAAAACACATGATCAGTTGATTCTGGA
Source organism: Tachypleus tridentatus (assembly GCF_004210375.1). NCBI lineage: Eukaryota > Metazoa > Arthropoda > Merostomata > Xiphosura > Limulidae > Tachypleus > Tachypleus tridentatus. Next base: position 21,916,589 of record NC_134836.1, read on the forward strand.
TTAGCTTAAGATTCTGTAAGGAACCAGATTTGGTTTGTTCTAGTTGGCTCTTTAGATGCTACTAAAGAATATGTTAGTTACAAAATGCAGTTAGTTACGTTACCTACTAAAGTAACATCCCTATATAAAAAAGAACAGAGAAACTTCCATGTGTTCATCTGTCTCTAAGTCTGTTCCTACATTTAAGGAGAACCAAGAGTTGTGTATCTCTTTCAAGGACATCCTTCCAGAGCGCCATCTCCTGGCCGCTTCCATCCTCACCCGAAACTTCAACTAAAGTATGTATAATAATAGGCAGACAGACGTTAAGATTTTTTTTTTTTTTTTTTTTTGGTTCTCTAGCAGAAACAGATGTTAGTACAGAAAGTTTTCATCCTATCATAAGATAGAATCCAAGCGAATAGCAAAACTTGGGGGGAATTTTTCCAGTTTAAAAATGTAACAACATTTACACGTGTCCATTGTGTAGTAGATATTAGTGGCTGTTTGTAGAAAACAAACGTTAGAAAACATGAAAGACAACAGTCTGGTTAAACAGGAAACACTATCTCGTGAAGAGAAAATTCGCCAGTATCAATCCCATTAGAAAATCAGGAGGCTCTTCTGTTATGATAAAGATCTAGCTATTCATTCGAGAAACGTCTTTAACCATAGCAGGACAGGTTATTTGTTAGAGTTTCTAGCCTACAATAAACGTTTGACTGAGCCAAAATATACTAACATTACAATATACAACTAGTTGAACACTACTGACAAAGTGTTTGATATTCACTCTGCAATTTCCGTTCATTTAGACAACAGAAAAATTGGGAAAACGCCAAGAAAAAACCCACAAAGTTTAAAAAGGTATTTGTACCTATGGAATGAAAGTTGAACGACCTTATACAAAGTACACTATATCATTTCTTCTTTACTTCACTGACACAAAAATTTTAAAATGCAATTAAAGACTGTAACTTTTTTTTACAAAAACAATGTTTGTGTTTCTGTAAGTAAGGTATATACATTTCTTTTCTAATGTCTTGCATTGATTCCTTATAACGATTATCATACTATGTTTAGTTTTTTTACTATAACTATTTCACTATAAAGTTTATGTTGTATTGCTAGTTTACAATATGAAGTCAGGACTGACCCACATTTTCTAAGTTGGCAGATCGTCGTGAGGTGTTACTAGGATTATGGTCGAAAACATTGTTAACAGCGAGGATACCCAACAAAGTATTCTAGTTTCAAAAGTAAAAACAGTACTAATTAACGGTTTCATATTTGATCTTGATTTGTGTAGAATTATTCAGTAGCTAATATTAAATATACTACTAAATTAACAGCAACTGCAAGCACATATACTTCGTTCAAAAAAAAAAAAGTCAGAGATTTTTATCACTCGAATTAATCACGTGAGTGTGGATATATTTGTATTGGCCAGACTAAATGCAATTTCAAATATCGTTTAATGGAAGATAAAGTACACATGAGAAATAAAAAATATATTACATTCAGCCATATCAGAACATGCACGTGAAACACATGCGGTATTGTGGGAAAATACTGTAATATTAACCCAACCAAAACGTATTCTAGCTAATAATATTCCAGAACGTTGGAAATAATTAAAGATAAAATCGATCATGTATTATTAAATAGAGGTGAAGGTTTGGCGAGTATTTATGTAAAAATGTGGTGTGACCTTGTGTGAAATGTTCACGTGGGAACTGTAAACCTGTATATAGGTAATGTTATCTATTTAAGATCAAGAAGATATAAATAAGACAGGGTTCTGTCTTGTAACTCACTACTGAAGATCATATTTCAACGTCGAAATGTGTAGAGTCAACTTTATAGCGGTCATAAATTGATCTTAATTAAAATGTTTTAACTGTGTACCTATTTTAACGTAGTGTGTGCGTTATTTATTATTTTAATATTACATACAAATTTAGAAAAATAATAGCCATTTATACAAAACGTCATATGTGCTTTTACTTAAATGAATCATTTTCACTGAGATTGGTACAACTTAAATGTTGACAACTATCGGCTATAGATTTCTCTATACCAATCGCACTTGACGATCTTAAGGGTCGTACTAGGACTAACGAGAAACATACACAATAATTAAAAAAATGTTCATTGCAGTAAATGGAACAATAATTTGATCAAAATAAGTTCTTTTTCTGATTCGTAAATAAAATCGTTACGTAATAACAAAAAGCAATATTATTTTCGAAATCTGCGTCGCTGAATTATAGAAAATATATTATTAAAACCGAAACAACTCTCACGCAGTTTACATTAGCAGGCTTGTGTTATTACCTGGTTCAAGTTACATCTATTATTACCTGGTCCAGGTTTACAACAATTATTAGCTGGTCCAGATTACAACGGATTCCACACTTTATGAAACTAGAATAGTGTAACGTTGTAGACGCGAAATTTTGATGCTAGTCTGTTAGGTGTACCTTTAACCTTATATTACCGTAGAAACATAGTAAGGGGCAGAAAATATATAAACGAATAACGACTGACAGACACACGTATGCCTGAGTCACGGCGCATCTAGCTTTAACCACGCCCCACTTTGACAAGCACAGAAGAGGAGCTGGCGACCTATATTTGTTGAAGAATGCACGATAGGGGGTCACTGCCCCTACACTGCCTACGACACCGTAACAAAAGATCACAATAATCGTCAACGTTTGACGATGTTTTAAAATGACACGTTATAATACATCATATATTAAATACAAATAACCAAATAATCATACGGCTGGCTCCCATTTCTTTAAGTTACGGAACAAAATATCTGTTAAATGTTGATTTAAAAGAAGGTTCACACGGTGTGTACCGTTGCGATTCGACCTATTTGTTTTTTATTATACGCGTGACAAAGTTTTGTTTTGTTACGAGTCAACAATAGAGCTATTTTAATAGAAATCTGAGGTCAAGTATGTGTGTAAAATAGTCAGTGACCAGAAAAAATCTACCAATGAAAACAATACTTATGTTGTCACGCTAATGTTCATATCTGATCCACAGGCGAGCCAATCATCTGACTTCGAGTTACTAGGTACGAATAGAAATAAATTTGAGTAGCTTGTTCATATATCTTCTGGACGCTGTGATTTTGCTTCCCGGGGGCACTGACGCCCCCAGATTGTTTGAGATTGGATATTGTGCTCGTCTACATCTGATCCATTATTTCATTACAATTCTACATGAGGGTGCTGTGTAGCTTTTATAAAATAAACATTTGTTTCATACGAGTCAAATGCATATATCTCTTTTAGTTTAGTCTTTAGAGATAAGTTCGATAAGTTTCCAGTCATGCGTCTCATCTCGCTGACTTAAATGACGAAACTGTTTATTTTTAAAAATTATACAATGCAATACAATTAATTCCTAAAACGCTATAAAGTTTATAAATTAACGAACGATCTTATAAAATATATATTCCTTAACATTAAATATTAAACGTCAGCACGAAAAAAAAAGGAAATTCATTGGAACGAAATACAGAAAACAAGCATGAAATCCGAAAACTTAATGAAATTAGGCCTTATAACCCAAACCCAACAAGAATTTTTAAACCTCTCTTATTTCATTAATTTTATTTATATGCAAAAACGGCTCGTTTGGGTTGAGAAAATATTTTACATAGAAGAGCGAACAACGTTTCGACCTTCTTCGGTCATCGTCAGGTTCACAAAGAAAGAGGTAATTGACCGGAAGCTGACCACATGTTTGAAAGGGGTTGTGTAACTGTGTGTCGAAATGTAGAGGGCGGTATTAGATGTTTGAATATATAATTTTATTTATTTATTATATTAATATAGGTATAAAGGCGTTCCTTTATATTGGTTTATTTTGGGTTTAAGTTGTTGTATAAGTAAGGCTTCTTTGATTTTGCGTTTGTTTATGTTTGTTTCTTTATTTAGTATTTGAGTGTTTTCTATGGTTATGTTGTGTTTATTTGACTTGCAGTGTTCGAAAACGTGTGAAGGTGACTTTTATGTTCTTTGAATCTGGTTTCCATTTTCTACTTGTTTCTCAATATAGAAGTCGTGGCAGTTATCACATTGTATTTTATAAATAATGTTGGTGTGATGTTTGTCAGTGTAGTTTTACATAGTATAGACCTCAGTTTTGTGCCTGGTTTTGAATAAATTTGGTATTAACTGGAATGTCATATTTTGTTACTAATTTTGCCAAATGTTGGTTATTTGTTTGCTGATGTCAGGAATATATGGTATACAGCAGTATATGGTTTCGTGGTTTTGATTCGAGAGCTGTATTTACTTTAGTTGGTTGATTTTGCTTTCTGTCTAGGTGTGTGCGTATAATGTTTTCTACGGTTTGTGGAGGAAACTTATTGATGTTGATGAAGTATTGTTTTATTTTGTCTAATTCATCGTTAATTTTATCTGGTGAGCATAGTTTTATGGCTGTGTTTATTTGGTTTCTTAGTATGTTGAGTTTTTGTTTTGTTTCATGTGCTGAGTCCCAAGGAATGTATAGTCCAGTATGGGTGATTTTTCGGTGGATTTCTGTTTTGAATTGTGTGTCAGTTCTTGTAATTTTGAGGTTAAGAAATGATATTTGATTGCTTTCTTCCTGTTCACATGTGAAGTTAATGTTGGGATGTATAGAGTTAATGTGATTGAAAAAATTAAGTATGTGTTCTGTAGATTTGAATCCCGCAACCGTGTCATCTACATATCTGTACCAGTATAGTGGTGGATGTAATGCTGTGTTAATTGCTTGTGTTTCAACTTGTGTCATAAAAATATTGGCTAGAACTGGTGATACTGGGTTGCCCATGCTTAGGCCATTTGTTTGTATAGAAATTCCCAGTAACCAGTTTGCAACCCTCATAGTATTCACCACGATGAAGACAAACTTCATGTTCAACAACCAAAACTATATACAAACAAAATATTTTCTAAATATATATCTTTCTTGATAATTATAATGTATATAAAACATTTCTTGTTTACGTAATCCTTTCACGAAACGTTAGTAAGACCTATGTAGAAGGTGGAGTTCTGACTTCAGGAAATTCAATAGTTTAATAACATGATCTTCCACCATCTCTCTAATCGCTCAGTCTAACTGACGAGTTCTGGTACTGAACGAAAGGCTTCTTTGGCTGTGACAGTCTAGCTGACGAATTCTGATATCGTTCGGTAAGTTCCCCAGACAGCGACTAACAACCAAGCTAACGCGCCTCCTAGCGACTTTTGTAAGATAGAAATTTATTTGAAATTATATTATTTTCTCTACTTAGTTTTAAATACGAAATACATGAATTATGAAGAAAAACTGTCTTCTACTGAGACGTGATTTTCATCATAAATGCTAGACCTAATGAATTCTATTTAAATATTACCATACGAACAACGCAACCATTGAGTTCTGGGTTTTTATGGTCGGTCGTCAATAAAGCCTTAAATACTGAAACCATCCCGTTAAAACCCAGAAATCATGGAGCAAAGATTTTTGTTTTCGATTATGAAAGTAATTTTGGGAGTGTTTTAATGAAGTAACGCTTAGGAGATAAGAGCGTGGCTCTTCATTTCATAACAGTAAAGAAAGTTAACTAGTGACTAAATGAACTTCATGACTTGTTTTGTGTCTCATACTTTCATAAGTAATTTTCTGTGTTCAGGTGTAAAAAAAAAATAACCTATACTATATTATGAACTAAAAATTCACTGAAATAAAAATAAGTAGGTCACAAGTTCACAAGTCTCTTTACTTTCGTGTGTTTTAAAAGGCTAGGTGAAATATATTTAACATATTATCAAAATAAAAAATTTCGTAAACAGTTATCGAACGTCAACACGAAACGAAAGCCAGTGTGAACACGGCTTCACTAATGGTAATGTTATTCAGGACATGTTAACAGGAGCGCAATTATTTAGTAAACCATTTAAAGCACTGAAATCAAAGAGCAATATCTTCAAGATAACAGAACTACGTCTCTTATTCTCCTGTATCTTAATGTCACAGTAATATCTTTAAGATAATAGAACTATGTCTCTTATTATCTGGTATTTTAATGTCACAGTAAGTTAGGAGATAACAGTTTGTTTGTTTGTTTTTGGAATTTCGCACAAAGCTACTCGAGGGCTATCTGTGCTAACCGTCCCTAATTTAGCAGTGTAAGACTAAAGGGAAGGCAGCTAGTCATCACCACCCACCGCCAACTCTTGGGCTACTCTTTTACCAACGAATAGTGGGATTGACCGTCACATATAACGCCCCCACGGCTGAAAGGGCGAGCATGTTTGGCGCGACTCGGGCGCGAACCCGCGACCCTCAGATTATGAAGCGCACGCCTTAACGCGCTAGGCCATGCCAGGCCCAGGAGATAACAGAACTACGTCTCTTATTATCTTGTATTATAATGTTACAATAAGTTAGGAGATAATAAAATTACGTCTTTCATAATCTTGTATTTTAATGCTACAGTAAAGTTAGGAGATACAAGAACTACGTCTCTTATAATCAAGTTAACCCTAAACACCTTGATGATCTAGTACCTATAATTTATAAAATTATATTTTCACTTACTCTGTTATTTTCTAACGCCTCTTCCGAGTGAGATTCTTTCGTTTTAAAACAGTGCTGGCATTTCGATTTGTTAAATATATTCGCGGAAAAATTACTGCATTCGGTTTTCAACGTCGTCATCGCATTTCACTTTTAGAAATCGGGGTAAGAGAATAAAGACGAAATATAACTTACGTAAACTTGAATACAAATTTTGGAGAATTAAGTTACTATATTTAAACCGAAGAAGCTGTCTTCTCTCACTAACCATTCAGTTCGTGTAGGTTCATCAACTGTTACATGCTTATTAAACTTTTTTTTCTTCTGAAAATGTCTACAATTCATCCTACTAAATGCTTAATAGGTTGTTTTTTTCTCTCACTCCAATGCTCAAATACCAAAACAACATAATTACACGAATCTTCCCGCCATTCCGCTGAATAGGCATCGAGTATGCGTTCATTGCCTTGCCGTTAACTGCCGCTATCTACCTGCTTCGTTGTTGATCGCTACATTTTTTATAAAATAAATATGTTTGAAAAATATAAAAGCCAAAACCTGTTAGTTTCCTACTAATATTTTCAGAAGATAACGTTTCTTAGGTAGAAGTCGCTTTGTAAGCTTTAAAGGCTACGGAACACTTGCATCCGAGCATCCGCTATTTATTTGTTTTCTCTCCTTAGGTTTGGCATTACACCCATACCACATGACCATATGCGCTGTTGTCTTTATCCAAGCTTCTGTAGTTAGTATTCGCAGCCAGACGAGAGTCTCTGCTCCGAGATTAACGTACAACAGACCCACGTGCAAAAAAAATATGCATGCACATGCTTTTGCTCCTTCTAGACATACTTCGACGTTACTACAAATTTGAAACACTGGAAGTTAGTAAAAGATTAGAAGCCCGTAAATCTACAATATAAATCACATTAACTGTAGATCTCCCTATATTACTCTTGATTTGTATATTGCAATTTATGTAAAAATAACACTTTAGATGTACGAATTACTTTTTTTTTTTTAAGAGAGAAGTAATGCTTATTTATTCAACATTTGTTTTCATATTTGGTCATTACTATGTTAGTGTCTAGATAAAGAGGGAAGACACTGAAATGGGAGTATATAGTGTCACATACGATTTTGAGATTTTTAAAACTGTAATATCTCAGCTCGGGGTCCGTCAACGTAATTAGAACCCCTCGCAAATTAGTGGAATTAACATCCTGATGTTGATTTAGGTTCTAAAAATGTTAATCTAACCTATATAAAAGCTAGTGTGTGTCACATTACGCTTTATTTCTCGAAATAAGAATCACAAAAGCAAAAATGTGATTATCCAGATTGAATAATTCGATTACTGTCTGCCCTGTCTGAGGGGGCGGGTGCCGTGAAACCTTATAAATGTAGTGAGTGTTGGTATAATAAGCCTAAAGTAAAGACGTAACGTTGGATCATCTAATCGTGGCTCTAAACTATGTGATCCAGCATTACATCTTTTATATCACATACCTTAGAAACAAAAATATAACCTTATATTATTGTTAGTCTTAACAAAAGCTACTTTCATTCAGAAACGATTTAAAAGCCATTGTTAGAATGTAGGGTTGCCAAAAAGCACTGGCTTTTATATATATAAGAAGTTTTCAATATACATGATTTTTACTAATAATTATTCTATGAATACGCTAAGAATTCATTTCATGCATTATCTAAATTTTGATTGGCTAACAGAGGAATTTACCGACATATGACTGCATCGACTTCATTTTTTCTGCTTCTTTGGTGGTCAAGTTTGATTTCGCAAAATTTATTTATTTCAGTTAGCTATGAAACATGAGGTTAGGGTATACTATGGGATGTGGGCGGTAGTATTTTCCCTGTCATGTTTGAAGGGTTATACACTATTTATTTATAAACTATATAATGTTATCTTAATAACTAAACACAATACATCCCCCACTCTTGTAAATACGTAAAGCGAAATCAACATACATCCCCTTCAATCGCCATCATTTCATTATAATCATAAAATTAAATACGTTTAACCAATTACTTTGCGCTTTTTATAATTCAGAATAACAGAAAACGACTGACCAAAAATTTGTTTTGCTGATTTTAGAAAAAAGTTAGATTTAATTTTACTTTTTTGTTTTTTACATTCTAATTACTATACGTTTTTAAAGACACTTGGAATTTCTAATTAGATCAATGTTGTATACGTGTGTGATCACAATTTAATAATAATCAAATGACAGCCTAAAATATCGTAACAAGTGATAAAATGATGTATTCTAGTCTCTATAAATAAAACATGAAAGACGTATATTTAATTAGCTACATTCGTTACCGAAACGAGGATTAAATTTTAGTTTCCCTCTAAAAAGGTAACTTATTCTAATTGGAAGTTAATATTACTTACAAACGTAAGAGTAGATGGCAACACATTTTTATTTTATTGATTAGATTCTTGGTGAGCACTGAACTATACAGTCGTAGGCTGTCTGTTGTATTGATAACAAGTATTAAAATCTGAATTTTAGTGTCGCAAGACTAGATTTATAACTGCACTAAGAAACGAGGAGTAAAGAAGGGGCGATATAAATAAGGAAAATACAATTTTGAAGTGTATTTTTTGGCACCATTGTCATATTTTACAACATTTTTATAACTGAGAGAAGTAAATATTGATCATATAAGAAAATTAATTTTGGTACAGAGGGTATGTGAACACCATTGCACATACAATTGTAACAAGTTGATCATATTAGGGTTACAACAATTCTTATAGACATTAACATGGTCCGTTTTTTTAAAACCAACTTGCATATAAACATTTTCTGAAAACTAAAGTAACTACAACAAGTACAAGTTATCATTTTGTCATCTTACTCTTCTCTGTAATGTACCTCATGGATGACCATGAATAAATAATAGCGATTTATGTAGAAAAAGTAAGCCTATTACAGAGAGTTCAGTACGTTATATCAAACAAGATTTTGAATATGCAAAACTACATATAAAAACAACAGTCTGTATAATGTCGTGGTGGAATGGCGTGTTTGGAACATACGTTGTCAATCGTCGTATCATATCACAAGACATTATTTTACAAATACACTAGTGATTTTAAATAAAAAAGGATTCAAAAGGATGTTAAACAGGCCCGTTGGTCTAGGGGTATGATTCTCGCTTTGGGTGCGAGAGGTCCCGGGTTCAAATCCCGGACGGGCCCAACACGTACCTTTTCACTTCATTTATCGATGCTTTATTTTTTTTTTTCAGTTTTTCTGACTAAACGTAATGTTCTCAAAATTAGACAAAATTGAAATTAATTGATGCATATAATTCTGCTATAATTTAGTTACTTATATTTAATATCTCAATGTTTGTTAAAAGAGTTATTATAGTCGTACTATATTTAAATGTATATGTAAATAAAACACGTTGACTATATTATTACATCAGTTAAGCTTTTTGGTAATCGAGCCACGATTTATCACAAAAACACTACTGTTAGAACAAGTTTGATTTTTCTAAATAATTTTGTTTTAACATAAAACACTAGATGATAGAAGCTGAAGTAAACTAGAAAACGTTTTATTACAGAAATTCTCGTGTGTTATATTTTAAATTGGAATGGGTATCGCATTGTTTAAGAATATAATTCTGCTATCAGTCACTTACAACAGTGCTAGTAGTATGTATATTTAATTTTAGTTTCTAACGTCAAGATAATATATATTTAAAGATATGGTTTATGTCACCGTTAGTGGTGAAACATTAAAAATAAATAAGCAGCGGGTATGAAAGGCTTAGCACCTCATATAAATTGTTTCTCATAAAATTATTCCCTTCAAATCAGCCCTATTATGCAATATATGCCAAGAAGAGAGTTTATTTATTTAGGAATGTGAAATGATTTTTCTTAAATATGCAACCATGACAGAATAGTTTTCCCACACAAAAGACTTGCGCATTGCCTATTGAGGTCTAAAATTAATGGGTTAAGAGTTACCTATTCAGGCCTAAAATTAACAACTAATGAACAGTTTAAGCAAGTGTGGAGAACAAAAACTTGTAATTATATTTTATCATAAAATATCGAGATTTTGTTTATTTCTTGTAATACAGAATTATACCAGAAGACCAATTAAAGTGAACCCGAAATTGTGACAACTATAATTAAATTTAAACTGCTTCAAACATATACTAACCTACCGTAAGGGTGCCTGGCATGGCCTAGCGCGTTAAGGCGTGCGCTTCGTAATCTGAGGGTCGCGGGTTCGCGCCAAACATGCTCTCCGTGGGGGCGTTATAATGTACGGTCAATCCCACTTTTCGTTGGAAAAAGAGTAGCCCAAGAGTTGGCGGTGGGTGGTGATGACTAGTTGCCTTCCCTCTAGTCTTACACTGCTAAATTAGGGACGGCTAGCACAGATAACCCTCGAGTAGTTTTGTGCGAAATTCCAAAACAAAAAACCTACCGTAAGATTTTAATAAAAACTGTACCACCTATCGTACTGTTGACGGATAAAGTATACAGTGTAAAAGTAGAAGTTTACGTTAAATCATAGAGTTAACTACGTATATACCAAATATCTTAACATTTGCGTTATGAGCCTCGAAAAACTATTATATAATTATACATAATAAGATATTCGTGTAAATACAGTTATCATTAAAGAGAATCACAAAAACGAGATATTACCAAGACAAAAATATTACAGTAGACATACAGATATATTATTATTTGTTTAGTAGATACAAGGTGATCTTAAAGTTAAGAAATGATAAATAGCATATAATTTTGAAAGTTGTTTTTTAAGATTGACAAATTTCCCTTTTTTGATAATAACGTAAAAAAAGTTTTATTATTTTCCGACAAATAAAGCTCTACCGCTAGATGGCAGAATATCATAAAACTAATAAATGTACTTAAATAATACTCTAAGCCTTCTTAGTTTTATGTAATGCAGAAACTGTACCGAAAACAAAAGACGTTTTACGCCAGATAAATGTCAGGTTTCAATAATCCAGTAACGGTGTGTCTAATGGTCAGATAAATCTACAAAGGAGCACAACTTTGATCACCACTGAGATAAGTTATTTTAGCTCAAATATGTTCACTTTTTTTTTACCTTTTTAACACTCACCTACCTACACACACGACATTGAAATAGGATTATAAAGAATTTATTTAATAATTTTAATTTCTTCGCCCTGTTATCTTCCTTAATTCTAAATACAACTTGACAATATTTAGAAAACCGAATCGAAATGTGAATACCATTGACTGTAATGATAAACCACACGACAAAGAAATAATTGGCGAGTATTCTTAGCAAATAAAATAATGTTAAAATGGTATGTACTGTTCTTATGAAGAGAAACACAAAAATGACAAGCCTACTTTTTACAAACGCCGCCACCTTTCGGCAAATAATGGTACTAAAGTAAACCTAAATAAAACAAATTAAAGACATATTCAGACATCAATGTAAAGTTTTGATTTTGGTTTTACTCACTGTGACATTACTATGCTAACAATTTAATTACAAAATTTAATAATAACATACATATATATATTTATTACTAAAACCCCAAAGGCATTGCGCCACTATGAATAAACAAACTTTGAGCAATAACATTTTACATAAGACTCCTGTCCATAGCATGGTTCTTTCGAATGTTAGAGTAAAGATAAACAAGGGAAATCCTTACCATTCGTCTCTGATTTTGAACTGATAAACAAACTGAAAGGCAGTCAGTGTCACTATTTTATTGGAGCCATAACCTTATCGAGAAAACATTTTTGTAACAAAGGTATTCGAAGAATGGATCCCAGATCCAGGGTTCAGCACTTTAACAACTAAATCACAAGCAAGTCGTTCAGTTTAACCTAACTTTTCCAAGAACAATTAAACCAGTAGTTCAAGATTGAGAAGTTTAATGTTGTAACAAAACCATACACTCGTTTCTATACAAGTTAAAGAGCTTTTGACCATGTTCCATAATGCATTGTTCATCACTACTTTCTAAATAATAATTTTATTGACTTGTGTCATTTCCAGAGGGCACAGTTAGCCACTCTGTATATTTTAGGCAAAATATTAACCAGGTAGACTATAAGTTATGCAGGTAATATGCGGTTACTTGTTCCTATCTACATTTAACGTTGAAATGATATAAATTACAAATTATGTAGGTAATTACAAGATGATGTTAGTAAGTACATCATCACTAGTGATAAGATAATGTCAGTAAGTACATCATTTCTAGAATGATAAGATGATGTCAGTATGTACATTATTTCCAGTGATAAGATGATGTCAGTAATTACATAATTATTAGTATAAGATGATGTCAGTAAGTTCATTATTACTAGTGACAAGATGATGTCACTATGTACATTATTTGTAGTGACAAGATGATGTCCGTATGTACATCATTACTAGAGTAATAAGATGATGTCAGTAAGTGCATTATTACTAGAGTGATAAGATGGTGTGTCAGTGTGTACATTATTACTAAAGTGATAAGATTATGTCAGTTAGTACATCATTACTAGAGTGACGAGATGATGTCAGTGAGTACATTATTACTAGAGTTACAAGATGTATGTCATTACTAGAATGATAAGATGATGTCAATAATTACATTATTACTAGAGTGACAAGATGTTGTCAGTACGTACATCATCAGTAGTGATAAGATCATGTCAGTAAGTATATCATTTCTAGAATGATAAGATAATGTCAGTAAATACATTCGAACTGTGGATAGAAAGAACTTAGTCACCGTGAAGTAGAACATTGTGGAGAAACAAGATAATAAATTAAGTTCAAGTGTAATGTAAGAAGTTTTTATGACGTCTTTCTAGTTCAACTTCTAACATTTAACATGAGACGAGAGCCGAGAAACAAAACTAAATGGGTAATCTAAATAGTAGACATGGAAAACTGAAGGAACGCAGAACGATAGAGAACTTTAGAAATTATATTAACAATAATTATTTTACGTATTAAATACCCTTGGCTATGAGAGAAATTACTTGGATATAAAGGTAAAAATAACTTCAAAAAAACGAATGATAATTAATAGATTATCGTTGAATGAGAGGAAAGTAATAAAGGGTAATAAAAGCACTGATCTTGGAATTAATAGCTGTTGAGGTGATATTCGTATGGACCTGCTTTTAGTGTAAAAATATAAACGTTATATTATATTGGAATGCATTATAGATTAGAAAATATTCTTTCTAAATTAAACATAATATATTTTGTTCATGTAGATTCTGGAGAAGTAAGTTTTAGGAGGAAATGAATAAACTTTTATTTTGAGAGGTAAATACTGAATAATTAAAGTAAGACTAAAGAAACATACTCTTTAAAAAAAATAAAGTGATTAAATGATAGCTGTCTTAACATCACTAAAGTCCTTTTACTGTTTATATTAGAAAATTAAACTCGACCTGAGGACAATAATATTAGGCTTAAAATCTGTATATCATTGAGTTTGTGATGATAAAATGCTGATATTTGTTTGGTTAATGTCTAAAATGGTATCATATACCCCGAATTAAAATTACTGTCTTAAGTAAGTTAACCTTCGTATCATGTATTCTGAGTTAAGATTACTGTCTTAAGTAAGCTAACCCTTGTATCATATACCCAGAGTTAAGATTACTATCTTAAGTGAGTTAACCCTTGTATCATATACCCAGAGTTAAGATTACTATCTTAAGTAAGTTAACCCTCGTATCATGTATTCTGAGTTTATGAGAATGCTGTTTGGAGTTAGATAATTTTCGTATCCTGAGTTGAGAATATTGTCTGAAGTGGGAACAACCGTGTCATAAACGTACCATTTTCAATGTGTTGGAACACTTTGTAAAAGTTTCAAGACCTATCATATGTAAACGTTAGATAACCTAAAGTTATGTATTTATAGGTTTAAAATATACAAACTTAAATAACAATAAAAGCCAGGAAAGAGTGTGGAGATGTAGTTCTTTACTGTTATGAAGTACATTAATATCGATTTTTAAACAAATATATATAAACCTTAATCAGTATGCAAGCAAAAGTCCTACTGGCTGTTAAGAGACACTTTCAATGTTACCAGCAGTCCTATTGGCTAGTATCACTCTTTCTATGTTATCAGCAGTCTTACTGGCTAGTATAGGACATAGCAATAAAAACTGAATATCTGTTAAACGGTTTGTGAAGAATTATTATTCATTATTAAAAAAATAACAACAATGAAAGCTAAATAATAAAGATAATTTAAGAAAAGAAATTAAATGAAAAACGTTTCCTGTGCATAAAGTTGATAGCAGGGGTGAAGGGTTTCGTAAATTAAACAAATTGTTATAACTTATTTCGATTTTTTTATATCTTATTCTTTGTACATAAAGACTGTGTTTCTAATAACACAAATACATTATGATTGGTCTTTATACTTGTTATCGACAGCTTTGACATATTCGAAATGAGAAGAATGCGGACACGTAGGTTGGAATTTCGTAAAAGGAATTAGAACTCTACGTTGTTTTAGCCCCCCAAGTGGCTCAGCAGTATGTCTGCGGACTTACAACGCTAAAAACCGGCTTTCGATACTCGTGGTGGGCAGAGCACATATAGCCCATTGTGTAGCTTTGTGCTTAATTCTAAACAACAATGTTGTTTTATCACAGTAATCACGCCCTCGAGTGGCACAGCGGTAAGTTTCGTGGGTAATAACGCTAACAAAAGTCTGTTTTCGATACCCGTAGTGGGCACAATACACATAGCCCACTAGGGGTGCCTTTTATTTTTTAAAACAAGCTAATAAATGCACAGAGCAGTTGCATGCATTACGCGTCCATTTGCTTATCTACGCCTCTTTCTTTATTGCGTAAATTCACTAGTCGTTATCAATAAAACCACGTTCTCGTTAGGGTTGACAAAGTTGTCAGATATTCTGTTTATTTACTTGAAAGCAAAGAAGCTCTTTCTGGAGCATTCCAGAAGTCCTAGTTCCCAGCTCCATTTAGTTTTCGTATTTGAGATAGTTTGATTTGAACTGATTGATTTTGTTTTGTTTTTGAATTTCGCGCAAAGCTACACGAGGGTTATCAGCGCTATCCGTCCCTATTTTAGTAGTGAAAGACTAGAGGGAAGGAAGTTAGTCATCACCATCCACCGCTAACTCTTGGTCTACTCTTTCACTAACACATAGTGGGATTGACCGTATATTATTACGCCCCCACGGCTGAAAGGACGAGTATGTTTGGTGTAACGGGGATTCGAACCCGTGACCCTCGAATTACGTACGAGTCGAGATTTGAACTGAGTTACTGTGCCTAATTTCGAACAATGACTTTTCCGAGAAACAAATAAGCATAATTCAGTATATTTACAAAGAAACAGTAACAGGTAAACGTAGTTCAGTATATCTACAGAAAACAAAAGTGCAAAAACCACGATCCGTTCCACTTAAATACAGGTTGGAATACGAACATGACCTGACCTTCAATAACACTGATTGATGGAGAGCAATAAGTAATTAGAACCATAGTGCCGTATCACGGTAATATAACGCTGTCATTGATTATCTAAAATCATGACACTTTTGTTTGTCATGATCACAGCGCCACTACACGGCCACATAAAGCTGTCAATGATTACCTAAAGTCTCGTAGCTTTTGTTTGTAGTGATCATAACGCTATCACACGATAATGTACAAGTATAATTTATTACCTGAATTATTCTAACTTGGCCCGGCATGGCCAGGTGGGTTAAGGCGTTCGACTCTCCGTCGCACCAAACATGCTCGCCATTTCAGCTGTGGAGGCGTTATAATGTGACGGTCATCCCATTATTTGTTGGTAAAAGAGTAGCCCAAGAGTTGGCGGTGGGTGGTGATGACTAGCTACTAAATTAGGGACTGCTAGCGCAGCTAGCTCTTGAGTAGCTTTGCGTGGAATTCAAAACAAAATTCTTGTAACTTTTGTTTGTCGTGATCACAGTGCCATCACACGCTCGTATAAAAATGTCAATGATTACCTAAAGTCTTGTAACTTTTGTTTGTTGCAATCATAGCGCTACCACACAGTAATATAACACTGTCAATGATTACTTAGTCTTCAACTTTTGTTTGTTGTCATTATATCGCCATCTTGCGGTAACATGACGCTGTAAATTATTACCAAATGTCTGGAACAGTGTCGAGAAAATAAGACAGTATTGGGACTGCTCCAGAATAAATAAAATATGGGAGTAGATCTCCTAAGAACTCATTCCAAAGACTGTGTCAGTTCAAGGCTTAACTACAACTTTCCATTTGGCTAAAAATATACTGTAATGTATATTTTTTTGTGTAGCTTAACTTCGAATCAGCTCGAGAGAAACAAACATATCAGTTACCAGCCGCGAAGCACGGATAAATTAATTTCATATTTTCAGATTGGTTCTTTTCTGGAGATGAAAGTTAGTTCTCCTTGGAGATTTCAACAAGTTACTACATTATTTCGTGAAATCTTTAGGATGATCCAATTACTTTTAAATAAATCGTATTTGTAGTTCATAAATATTTATGAGAATATAATATTAAAGTTTTTTACAGCACTGCACAACACAAATCTCCTTAAATTGCCCTTAAGCAATGTTTACTTCTAATTGGAGGATTTTTCAGATGTTGCTAGTGTCAGTAACAAACAAAGGTTCGGATCTTACTATGTGAACAACGTTGTTTCGCCAGCTGTAAGGACAACTGAGCACGTGAATTTGGAAAGAAACTAGCAATCGATGAATATAATACACATGTATTTTTAGAGATAATTAAAACCCACTTCAAGGTGTTTAGTATATTGAAAGTGGGTAGACCTTAATTTTTTAGCGATTTAAAATAACATATACGTGACAACCGTTTATTTATATTTTATATTCATACGTTCTATATAGCTTATTATAAAAACTAAGAAACACTAGAGGGCGTTTCGAGACCTTTACAGCCTGGACCTTTGTTTCAAAATGTTGATGTGCTGAGATACACAACAGAACCAAAAGTATGTGGACACCCGACCATCACATCCACATGTGCTTCTTGAACATCTCATTCCAAAACCATGGGCATTAATATGGAGTCGATCTCCCCTTTGCGGCTATAACAGCTTACACTCTTCTGGGAAGGCTTTTCACTAGATTTTGGAACATGGCTGCGGGGATTCGCTCCTATTCAGCTACAAGAGCATTAATGAGATCGGGCACTGATGTCGGGGGAGAAGGCCTAGCTCGCAGTCGGCGTTCCAATTCATCCCAAAGGTGCTCGATGGGGTTTAGTTCACGGCTCTGTGCAGGCCAGTCAAGTTCTTCTACCCCAATCTCGGAAAACCATGTCTTTATAGACCTCGCTTTATACACGGAAGCATTGTCATGCTGAAACAAAAAGGAGCCTTCCCCAAACTGTTGCCACAAAGTTGGAATCACACAATTCTCTAGAATGCCATTGTATGCTGTAGCATTAAGATTCTCTTCACTGGAACTAAAGAGCCTAGCCCAAACCATGAAGAACAGCCCCAAATCATTATTCTTCCTCCACAAAACTTTACAGGTGGCACTATGCATTCAGGGAGGTAGCGTTCTCCTGACATCCGCCAAACCCAGATTCGTCCATCAGACTGCCAGATAGTGAGTGTGATTCATCACTCCAGAGAACACGTTTCCATTGCTCCAGAGTCCAATGACAGTGTGCTTTACACCACTCCAGCCTACGCTTGGCATTGTGCATGGTGATCTAGGCTTGTGTGCGTTGCTCGGCCATGGAAGCCCATTTCATGAAGCTCCCGACGAACAGTTCTTGTATTGACGTTGCTTCCAGAGGAAGTTTGGAACTGGACAGTGAATGTTGCAATTGTGGACAGACGATATTTATGTGCTTCAGCACTCGGCGGTCCCGTTCTATGAGCTTGTGGGACTTACCGCTTCGTGGCTGAGCTGTTGTTGCTTCTAGACGTTTCCACTTCACGATAACAGCAATTACAGTTGACCGGGGCAGCTCTAGCAGGATAGAAATTTGACGAACTGACTTGTTGGAAAGGTGGCATTCTATGACAGTGCCACGTTGAAATTCACTGAATTCTTCAGCATAACTCATTCTACTGCCAATGTTTGTCTATAGAGATTGCATGGCTAAATGCTTGATTTTATGCAACTGTTAGCAATGAGTGTGGCTGAAATAGCCGAACCCACTGATTAGATACCAAATATTTTTTGGCTTATAAATATTTCGTCTTAAGATGTTGGTCGTTTCGTAAGAATATAACTATACAATTGGTTATCTTCAACTGCAGGGATCGAGCTCTGAACCTTGGCATTATAAGCCTTCAAATTTACTGCTTGGAATATGTTGAAAGAACTAATGACGCACTATTAACTACAGATTTCTACAATTAAGGTATTAAGAGTGAGAGGCCTGACATGGCCTAGCGCGTTAAGGCGTGCGCTTCGTAATCTGAGGGTCGCGGGTTCGCGCTCGAGTCGCGCTAAACATGCTCGCCCTCCCAGCCGTGGGGGCGTTATAATGTGACGGTCAATCCCACTTTTCGTTGGTAAAAGAGTAGCCCAAGAGTTGGCGGTGGGTGGTGATAACTAGCTGCCTTCCCTCTAGTCTTACACTGCTAAATTAGGGACGGCTAGCACAGATAGCCCTCGAGTAGCTTTGTGCGAAATTCCAAAACAAAATTAAGAGTGGGATTTTCTGTTTTTTAAACAATTATTTCATAATTCGATATAAGTATAGATTTTTTTACTGATGAATCACTGAAATATATTTTTAATCCAGTAAAAATTAAAAAAAGCCTTAAAAGAATTGCATTATCATTTAATGTGCATATTTTTTTAACCAAAGTAATATAGGTTTACAAGTTCTGTCTCTCTTGTACCTCGCGACGAATTTAACAAAAGTAGGCCAGATTGTATCTCACATTTTTTGTCGACATTGTGAGTTTCCAAGACTTAGCTTTGCTGTTTTGTATGGTAACCATGCAATACAAAAGTTGATTTTTGTAATCTGCTTCGTAATCTGAGGGTCGCGGGTTCACGCCCGAGTCGCGCCAAACATGCTCGCCCTCCCAGCCGTGGGGGCGTTATAATGTGACGGTCAATCCCACTTTTCGTTGGTAAAAGAGTAGCCAAGAGTTGGCGGTGGGTGGTGATGACTAGCTGCCTTCCCTTTAGTCTTACACTGCTAAATTAGGGACGGCTAGCACAGATAGCCCTCGAGTAGCTTTGTGCGAAATTCCAAAACAAAACAGATTTTCTAGCCTTAACTTTTAACGTGAGAAGCTAGGTGCCAGCTTTGTTAGCGTAGGAAATTAAATAAGTATTTTTGAAGTTCGTATCGAATTTTTGAAGAAACAAAAAAGAAGCAGTGAGATAATGTTCTCATTTGTACTTCCGTTTTATGGAAAACAAATTTTGTTTTGGCAATTATTTACCGAGTTTCTCACATGAAAGACACAGTTTATACTTATCGGCTTTTGATTTCAAAATGTTTTATTACGCATGTCTACAACTCTTGCCATAGTGCATTTGTTTTACTATATTTGGCTTAGTTTCAGTGGATTAATTGCTATAAGTACAAGTGAAGTTATTATTTAGGGGCGTCATTTTCTATGGAGCAAAGGGATAAGTTTGTTCCGTCCCACAAATAATTTAATCGTACATAAGATGATCGAAGTTTTAAACGAAAATACGCACAATAGAGAGAATGTTAAATAAATTATCATAACGCTGCTCACCCGTTCTTCAGAATTCCCCTAAAATTTAATAGTTTTATCGAAAATTAATAGTTAGGCTTAAACGTGTGATCTTAAAATAGTCAACAATAAACATTTTTCAAAGTTTTTAAATATTTGCCTAAGAAAATTAGACCAGCAACTTCGAATTCAGTAAAATGAACAAGGACAAAGAAAATCCGTTAATTCATGCAAGATTAGCAGTACAAGGACGATGGACTCTATTAAAAACTAAGATAACTAACTTTTCAGGGTAACAAAATCTAGAGACGTAAATGGTTTGATCTAGAAATAAATGGAGTGATTCCTTGAGATTAGCAAGGACCCGTTTCAGTGTGACAGAACGATATAAAAACACGAAGCGGGGACCTTTTTTTTAGTCCAAGATATAAAAGAATAATATTCAGGTTAGCTCCTTTAATGAAAGCCCCCCAGTGGTACAGCCGTATGTCTTCGGACTCACACTACTACAAACCGAGTTTTGATACTCGTGTTGGAGAGAGCACAGATAGCCCACTGTGCACCTTCATTCTTAACTAAAAACATCCTTTAATAACATAATAAAATGTATTTTGCTTATCTAGACTTACCTGTTTAACTTATCCTGTGTGTTCCTACTCTCAGCGGTTCGGTGACAAATTTGAAGATTTATAACAATAATATTCGAGGTTATATATCCGCAATGAGCACAGAGTAGATAGTCTATAGTGCAATTAACACAATACTAATAAACAAACAATTGCCTGTTGGGTTGTTTGTTTTTTCGTTTACTGTTAAGCACAAATCTATGCTTTACCACCACAGGTATTGAAACCTGATTTTTCGCATTATAAAACTTCAACCACCGGGAGTAATGAAGGGCTATAAACAAATAAATCTTTATCGTTTTTGTGGTTCGTGTCCGTTACCGCTTCAAGAGCTATGGCCGTGGGTACGTTATGAAAGTGACAGTCATATCCAACTAGTCAGCCTGACAATGATAGCCCAAGAATCAGATGCGTTGGCTATCACTTCAACATATATGATGGCTAGAGCAGGTGGCCCTCGTGCAGCTTTGAGTAAAATAAATCAAAGAAGTTCGCGATAAGCTTATAGACTTACACTGCTAAAATTTGGGGTTTGATTGTCCGTGGTGGACAGACTCTATTTTGTAGCTTTGCATCAAAACAATCGAACAACTTGTGTTTATTAACTTATTATATATTTTCTAATGTTTCATGTTTATTTGATAAAATTCATCTACTCGTGTCTTAAAGTATACCTGATAGGTTTCTAACTTTGTTTATTGATATCATATTTTGGTCCAACTTAAACTAGAATGAACTGCTAGTGCAAACATATATTGTAAACCTTCACTGTAAATCTATATTGTTTTAGTAACAAACAGTTTGGTTTCTCAGGCTCTATTAAAAAGTTTCTAAATCCGCCCCACAGTTAGATGAAACTGTTATTTATTTCTTGTCAAACAAGAAACACTACAACGGGGGCACTGCGATGGCCCAACCACAGGGATCAAACCCTATTCTTAGATATAATGCTTCAAGATTACTTAAGCCATAATGGGAAAGAGGAGAAGAAGAGAAACCTCTTCAGTTCCTTCCCCTCCCTGACATGTCCTCGTCGTTAGGCCACTCGGATCGCAGCTCAATGATTGTTTGTTATAATGCGAGTCAAATTCACTGTCTGTTGGTAAAGAGTAGCCCAAGAGGTGGCGGTAGGTGATGTTGACTAGCTGCCTATAATATAGTTTGTTACTTCAAAATTAGGGACTTATAGGCTTAAACGAGTCTTCAGTACGTTTGAACGGAAAACTCTTGAAATAAATAAACGGTGGCCCCCAACCCACCGAAATCTACTCTCATCTTTGAAATAACGAAAATTCTACTCTTTTATTCAGTATGGGAGTTTAAACACACACCTGTAAACAGTTCTCGAGTTAGGTTTAATTGCTAATTTTCTGTAAAATTACTTTCCTAGCCTGAAGCTATCTTGTCTAATTATCCATAAGTAATAACTAATTTAAGAATAATTTTTAACTTCAAGTTTAAAATTAATAACAATAATTTACTGTATTTTCACAAGAGGCGTTTATCCCGATAGAGAGAGTCTCTCTCTTTAGTGTTGGAGAGAGAGAAGTTAACTTTGAAGACGGTTGTCTAGAAAACTCGCTTAAATTTACAAGACTACGTAAGTGTACATAAAATTAATGTATTCCATTCCTCTGTCTGTTGTTTTAAATATGTTGTTCGCTATCCTTTCACACACAAACATACACTGTATCCAAACTCTTGCTACAGACTGACACGCTCTGGGGATGCTTTTGTTTCCTTTAATAGTGGGATTTCACTGTCATTCTTACAACCCACACACGACCTTAGATGCAAGATTTGTTTTTCGCAATAAAACGCGATCCATGGAACCGCAATTCGGCACTCTAACCACCGACCCACGATCGGTCCCTCAACTTTGGAGCGATGGGTGAACTACAAGAGTAATGGTGAAACCCCAAAGGTTAGCGATTAGCGCTATTGATCTAATATGGCTTACTTAGAGGCTTATTAGTCAGAATGTCGGGACGGGTATGTGTAAATAAGACCTTTATGTAGCTTTCTGTGAAATACTAAAACAAATCTAATACCATACATTTCTTACGTACATTTTCTGTATCAGTTAACAAGAACTGTCTCCTTCTTACTTACATTAATATTCAACACCACAAGATCAATGGTTCTTAACCTGGGTTCAATCGAACCCCAGGGGTTCGGTGGATTAGTCTCAGGGGTTCGGCGGAGGTCAAGACACACACACTGTGTGTGTGTCCGTTCCGTTCACCCCACTCATATGATTCGTGACGTCATGCTCCAGTTGGTCATCATTGGCTGCGCCTGATCACATCACATCACTTGGCTTTAATATCTGTGCTGCAGGGAACTTCGTGCACTTAGCAGTCGACTTGTGACTGCAGTAATCGTGCGTCATTCGTGATTTGTTCCTAATCTTTCAATCCCTTCATACTAACTATGTCGAGCAAAAACAGAAAATGGTCGGACGAATACGTACAATATGGATTCACGTGTAAAACGGAACATGATGGGAGTCAGCGTTCTCAGTGCATGATTTGCAATGCCAAGTTGAGCAATTCTGGTCTAGCACTGGCAAAACTAAGAGAACACTCCTTAAAGCTGCACGGAGATGGGAAATACAAGAACACAACGCTTGCTGAATTCAAGGTAAAGAGAGCCAGGCTCGATAAAAAGGTTACTTTGCCTGTTCTCGGCTTTGTACCCATCGACAAACTGATCCTCACAGTATTGTACGAAGTTGCGTACTTGATCGCAAAGCAGGGCAAACCACACACCATTAGTGAAGCATTTGTAAAACCAACTGCGTTGAAGATGGCGAATATCATGCTGGGAAAAGCTGCTGAAAATACGTTATCCCAAATTCCTCTTTCAAATGACACCATCAGCAGCAGAATAGATGACATGAGCGATGACATCTTGGCTCAAGTAGTTGCAGATCTAATTTCAAGCCCAGCAAAATTCAGCCTTTAACTCAACGAGACCACCGACGTTTCCAATCTAAGCCAGCTTGTTGTATTCGTGCGCTTTATGAAGAACGACGAGATAAAAGATTTTTTTATTTTGTAAGCCTCTTACAACAACAACTAAGGCAGCCGACGTGAAGAAACTTGTGGATGACTTCTTCAGAGACAACGATCTTTCGTGAGATATGGTTTCTGCAGTTTGTTCGGACGAGCTCCAGTCATGCTGGGACGAAACTCTGGTTTTGGTGCGCTGGTGAAAGCCAATGCACCACACATCATTGTAACGTACTGTGTTCTGCACAGGCATGCATTGGCAACAAAAACCTAGCCTTCAAAACTGACAGAAGTATTAAAAATTGTAGTGGAATGTGTGAACTTTGTGCGAAATAGTGCCTTGAAGCACCGCATCTTCAAAGAGCTGTGTAATGAAATGGGCTCTGAATTCGAGGTACTTCTGTACCATTCTAACGTTCGGTGGTTATCCTGGGGAAAGGTGATGAATCGTGTTTTTGCTATGCGTGTGGAATTAGCCCTGTTTTTGCGAGAGCACCAACATTGCCATGCAGATTGCTTCAAAAAATCTGAATTCACTGTCATTTTGGCGTATATGTCCGACATCTTCAATGCTCTCAATCATCTCAATCAACAGATGCAGGGCGGTGGAGTCAACATCATCGAAGCGGAAGAAAACCTGAAGGCTTTTCAAAAAAAGCTACCGTTATGGAAACGACGAACAGAGAATGATAACTTCATAAACTTTCCCCTGCTGGACGACTGTGTAAGTAAGATCGAAGATGTGTCTGAAATCGGAGACATTTCTGTACTCGGGGAATTGAAGCAAGCAATTGCCATGCACTTAGATGAGCTCGCAAAGTCTCTCGACAGATACTTCCTCACCAGAGAGTCATATCCAGCATGGGTGAGGCAGCCGTTCACGTTTAGTGTTGCGACAGCAGATGCCAATGATGAATACGTCGACGAAATCATTGAACTTCAGCAGAGCCAGGTTCAACATCAACTTTTCAGAACAATAACGCTCTCAACGTTTTGGTGTCACCAAATCGTAGCGTACCCTCTTATTGCTGATAAAGCCCTTGAGATACTCGTACCGTTTGTTACAACGTATCTTTGCGAGCAATCCTTTTCGAGGATGGTAGACATAAAAACAAAGAAAAGGAACAGACTTTGTTGCGAAAATGATATGAGAGTGGCAGTTGTCAAGGTGAAGCTGCGCATTTTTTAACTTGTCTCTGAAAGGCAACAGCAAAAGTTACATTGATTTGCAGTATTCATTGAGTTGTGTTTTTGTTTTTGTGTGAAATTCATGTTTTGTTGGTTTTGTTCTTTGAACACAGTGATATTGTGTGCAACTGATGCATGGTTCATTTTGTGCACTAATAAAATATCTACTTATGTTTTAAATTTGAAAAAAAACATATTTTATTTTTCCAATTACGGAGGGTTCAGTGAATGCAAGTACGAAACTTCCGGGGTTCAGTACCTCCAACAAGGTTAAGAATCACTGCACTAGATGTTTCCAGTCTACATATCTACCAACATGTTGATGTATTAGACATTCAACATCCTGGATGTTTCCACTGTGTACGTCGACACTACTCGTTTCTTCCCCCGTCATTTTTATCGTTGACTGAAGTGAGAATATCATCATTATTTCTACGAGCCTCAACAGGGGAAGTCATGAAAACAACGCATACGCACCATAAAATACAAAGTTGCGAATTTAATACAAATTCCCTTAAGAGTAATTCTCGAAGAATTCAGCAGATTTGTATAGCGTTCACAATTCTTTGTTGTAAGTGAAATACGTGTAGCTAGCTAGATAAAGAAATGTATACCGAGAAACTTCAGGTTGCAAACTTTTAACAGCACACGATCTCGTTGATCCAGTGCTGTATTTGGTTTTATCCATATATTCAGTGTTTGTCAAGTGAATTATTTTGATCAATATTTGGATACCAAAAACGAACCACACGGTTTTTATACATTTGTACCGTGACAGAAATCACGTAACATCAAAAATTGAATATATTATATGTATAGCATCTGTTTTTGGAAGGTAAACATTTCTCATTTACGGATGATATTCAATAAAACAAAGAGAAAGCGAAAACTGTGAAAAAAGCTAACTGACCTATCAAGTGTGGTCAGAATGAACGTTCACATTACATTTGTATAAAAATTGAGCAGTCATTAAGTTATAAACATAAAGATATAAATAAGACAGACAAATAAATCTTCTGTAAGATATTTTGAATGGATGTGAACCTTTGATTCCAAATGGTAATATAAAAGTTGAGTAACCATGACAACAGTATAGGGCGAATCTGGGTAGTGACGATATGAAAGGTGGGTGAG
Source organism: Tachypleus tridentatus (assembly GCF_004210375.1). Lineage (NCBI taxonomy): Eukaryota > Metazoa > Arthropoda > Merostomata > Xiphosura > Limulidae > Tachypleus > Tachypleus tridentatus. The sequence continues at coordinate 21,942,845 of NC_134836.1, forward strand.
CTAACGTGGCTTTAGGCTGGAATCGAGGGGGCCATTGAAGATTAATAACAGAAAAGAACCATGGGAAATATTGATACAAATGTTTGAGAAACGTATAAATAGTCAAATGAACCAGATGTGACGGATATAGTGTTTTTGGAAAATGGCTCGGAGCGGAAAATATTCGTCGATGAGGGACTAAAAATAAGATCCCTACTGGATCACAGATCGATAGCTCTTCAGTATATTTGAAAGGTGTAGATGATGATCGATTCGCCATGGCAACACAAGATGAAAGTATTTAAGACCTTTTTGAAATGTCCGTTTGTTAAATTTTTACTCGCATTACTTGTGTTACATTGTAAGACCTAATTAACATTTCGCTATAAATTGATCAATTAAACTACATGGGCTCAGTTTTAATTATCACTTGATTAGCGACTAACGCATCTTGTTACATTTTTTATGTTACCATAGTAACCATGACGTGAGTGAGGAAACTCATGACAATTAAAGCATTTATTATTTTGAAACCACGTCTTCATGAATGACATTACAGTCCAGGGATATTTTTTGATACAGAGGTTCATTCTTCGTGTACTAGATCAGTGAAAACATAAGGCCTGAAGCCAAGAAAAACACGACGCAGAAGTTACTAGGCCTAACGCTGTGTCCACTCTTAATGTATCTGCCTTGTCGTAGGGTTAATGTGTTTTAGTTTGACGTTGAAGGTAATTCATAGAAAAGAGATTATGTTTGGCAACAACACCAACAAAAAAACATGAAGAGTTTATTTGAAGGACGGAGAATAAATCCTGGATGTTCAAAATGGAACTTCTCTTCAAATTACAAGCTTAGTAAAAACAAAACAAAACTAGATTCTCAAAGATCCTTAAATCTAAATTAATTAAAAACAACTTTCGACTGTCATTTTATTTATAGCGCAACGTGTATCGTGTCAATTTTAAATACCCTAAAAAAACTTCAACAGTAACTGAATTAGACATATTTCATTGCTGTTTCAATTAAAAATTAGTTGTTTGCGTGTGTGTGTGTTTTTCGTATAGCAAAGCCACAAAGGGCTATCTGCTCAGCCCACCGAGGAGAATCGAACCCCTGATTTTAGCGTTGTAAATCCGGAGACATACCGCTGTACTAGCGGGGGGCAAATTAGTTGTTGTTTTTACATTTCATATGTCCAGTATGGCCAGATGGTTAGGGCGCTCGACTCGAAATCTGTGGATTGGGGGTTTGAAATCTCCATCACACCAAACATACTTGCCTTTCAGCCGTGGGGGTGTTTTATGTTTCGGTCAATCCATGAAAACTTACGTTTTATAATGCTCAACATTAAATCCGAAATGGAACTTCTGCGGTTTAAATACAAATATATCTAAAACATACCTGAATCTTGTCATTATTTTAAATATCACAGTTGTGTGCGGATATGGGGGCACCATTCTATTTCTGATTTGAAAGTTCGTTCAAAGATATCTGCGTTAGCCATCCCTAATTTACCAGTGACAGAAAAGAGTGAAGCTAGCTGGTCAAAACCGCCCACTGCTAACTCTTGGGCTCCTCTTTTACCAACGAATAGTTGGAATGGCCACCACTTAATAATTCTCCCAAAGTTGAGAAGGCGTTACCCGCAGCTTTGCGAGCCGAGTGCCTTAGTCAACAGGCCATGCCAGGCTATTTAATAAAACGAGATTTAATTAAAGCTAGGACCTACAAACATAGTTTTTTACCCCCCAAAACATCCCAACTAAAATTCGTTATAGGATTCCAAGGTATTGCGCAGCTGGGAACAAATTTGAGCTACGTTCTTAAAATACGTGATGGAATACAAACAAGATATGTGACTGACTCATCAAGTTTACATTATGAACATGACAGAATACAAATATGTGATTGGTTTATCAAGCTTACTTGATAAATACTTGACAGTGTTACTTGTGATCTTAGCCTAATAGTGTTATTTGTGATTTTAGCCTTATGATGTTACTTGTGATCTTAGCCTGATGGTGTTACTTGTGATATTAGTCTGATGATGTTACTTGTGTTTCAGTCTAATGCTGTTACTTGTGTTTTAGTCTAATGCTGTTACTTGTGTTTTAGTCTAATGCTGTTACTTGTGTTTGAGTCTAATGGTGTTTGATATATCCAAAGCATGTTATTTTACAGACGTTTATTAAATAGACAATCAATAACCTAGTACTGATACCATTTCTACCTCATAATAAAGACAGGTAAACACCATTAGCTAAGCCTTATGAAATGTGACTAGGTTGTTCCTACGTGGATCACAGGTGAATTACTGGTTTTCTTCACAACATTTCAGGCTGTTAGTGACAGTAAAACACAGATACCGAGAATATCCCAGAAGGGAGTTTGGTTAAGAACTTGTGGATACAGAGAACCCAGTATTAATGAACCAGTCAGGAACCCCTTTGGCTCAACGACAAGCTTGAAAACCCATAATACAGAGCTGCACAATGGGCTATCTGTGCTCTGCCCGCCATGGTATCTAATTCCGATTCTTAGCAATCTAAGTTTACAGACTTAACTTTGAGCCACTGGAAGGTGGGGGGGGGGAGGCGCCTACTAGAGGAAAGTAAGATTATTTGGTAGTTTCATAAGGTATGACTGGTCCCAGTGTTGGATGTAACACCATCAGCGCTCTCTATAGTTACATATCAGGTAAAGGTAAGTAAAAACCTAACTTGATGAGTAATAGGTAGTAACTCGCACTTAATAACATAATTCGGTTGCTAGGATTAGATGAAGAAACCAGTACCTGAAAATGATCGCCAAAGCCAATAGAACGTTTATTAATCGTGACGTAACAGTATAATCGCCACTGTGATTTCAGATTTATTATCAATATGTCGGTTTAAATGAGATAAAATCACATGTTTGTTTATTTTATGGTGAAGCAACGTAAATTACGTGTACATGTCGATGTAATGAGCTTCTGACTACAGAGGAAGCAACCGGCTTGCAGTACACCGCCAATTCTTGGGTTACTTTTTACCGCCAAATAGTAGGTTTAAACATTGTATAATAATGCCTCAACAGCTGAAAGGACGAGCACGTTCGGTACTGGGTTTAGATCCCACTAACCGCATATTGCGATTCGAGCACCCTAACTACCAGGTCACGGTATCACTCCCTGTTAATATATCTAGTCCTAGTTAATACATTTAGTCTCAGGTTACTTACAATTAAAAAAGTAAATTATTATTAACAAAACTTCTACGGAAAAATCCGAAGATTCATGATTCGCGTCCTATTGCTTGAAAAACTCAATCCGCATTTTGGATTCGTGAGTACGTAATAAATGAGGCTGTCAAATTCCATTATTCGATTCGAATAACCTAAGAGTTGACAGTGGGTTCTGTTGACTAGTTGCTTTGCTCTAGTTTATCAGTTGAAATTTAGTGACGGACAGTGAAGATAGCCCTTGTGTAGCGATATGCGAATTTCTGACAACAAACAAATAAAGATATTGATAAACAAGTTAATTATCGGTAAAAGAGACAGGAATACTGTTGGAAAATGCTTGGATCAGTTTTAACTTAAAATAACGATAAAAACTACTGTGATTAGAAAGGAATGTTTTAAACTAAAATAATGATAAAAACTACAGTGATTAGAAATGAATGTTTTAAATTAAAATAATGATAAAAACTACAGTGTAAAGAATAACCCCAAATAATAAGCCTTAATGATCTCTCATTTGCAAATAAAAAACACAAGGTTTTATCTGGAATGTTACAAATTTCTAGAAGTAAAAATATAAACCAATAACCTTCACGTGATCAGTAAGTTGGAAAAGAACTAAACCTTTTAGACGGTACTTTTTCCGAACGTTACTTTTACTGTTAGAGTTTCAGACTTAAGAACAAGAATAAATTGACGCACTACATCATTAAAGATGACGTTACAGATGTTGAAGGTGACGCCATTAAGAACTTTCTATGACGTTTCCTCTTTTTAACATTATAGAGCCTTTCGATTTTAATTTATTTCGTCTGTTGTTCTTTAAACAATTCTATAAATATGTATGCTAACTAGAATCAGAAGTGTGTTATTTAAAGATACAAAAATAACGGAGTGTTACAAAATTTCACTGCCATTGGCTATTCTTTGTGTAGGCCTTGTCATTTGATGACAATATTTACCTTACAGTTATGAGTATAGGTTTTTTTTATTGTAAATTAACACACCTTGTACACGTGGATCTCATTTGATTGTTTGTTTCTCATTTAAATGTTATGTATGTAGTAGTAGTTTTTATTTTGTTGGCTCTCGGCTCAAAGTGCTCAAGCAGAACGTGACGCCACATAAAGACCAACAATATAAAATCTCCAGCACCAGAATAAGGCAGATCATCATTCAAGTTGCAACAGGTAACAATTACCTGTCAATTCTGACTTGTCACAATAATTGGGAACCTTTTCCGAGATTGAATCAAAGTTCGAAGCCACAATTGGACGTCGTATTAGTGTACAGGTGTAACGGATTTACTATTATATATTTATTCTAATATCGACGTTTGTGTAAGTTAAATTTATATTAAGAATGCATGTAACTTATATTGTTAAATATATACTGCGAAATTCTTGCCTATTCATTAAATTTGTAGAAGGTTCTCGAACGTAAGAATCAACAATGTACTATGTGTGTGTGTGTAAAATACTAGTGACTCCCAGTATTATTGCCAACTGAATTTTCGAGAACCTCGCCTTAAAATTTACAAATCGACGCGCGAAGAGAGTTTTATATTGTTGATTTGCTATAGTTAATATACCACAAAACTCATAAACTACAATTGTAATAAACGCTTATTAATCGGAAAACTGAATATATTTAAACAAAAATGTTTATAGATTTCGAACATTACAGATTGTTTAACTTCAGAGAATAAACTTCGGACGTTGGTATTTCTAAGAGAACATTAAATATTTTCGTCGGTGAAAAGTCAGCTTGTAAACGGCGTGAGACCAGCCAAGAATAGAGCTAACTAGCTACCGCTAAGTAAACTGTACTTATATTAACCAGAAACTATTTCGCTCATCGTAAACCGCGGATAAAATATTCAGTTCCAGACTAGATTGAAGACTCAATATTGTGTGTAAGTTTGTAAAATCTTTGTATATAAATTATTATTTGCAATAACTGTTAACATAAATTGTATTATTGTTTGTATAATAATATATTTGTGTCAATAAAGAAAATAGTTTGTATCAATCTTGGTAGCAAATATAATAAATTTGATACCTATCGATATTCAATTAACTTCTCATTCAAAATTTAACCCAGTTTCAGGCTATTCCAAATTGTAACACGTAACATAAGACTAATTATTGTTGTTGGAATATTCCACGTTTCAATCTACAACCAATTTTCCGGAAGTATAGAGTTTAACAGTAGTGATAATTCAGCGACAGGTTTTTAAAAAATCAGCCACACGTTTTTGTAGTGTAATGACGAATACTATATAATATAAAAATACTTTAATGTTTAGTTCAAATTAAATATTCTGACGGTAAACTTGTAGACTTATGATGCTAGAGTTCGTGTTCGATTCTATGGATAGCTCTTGTCTCTGTTTCTCCTGGTACTTGCTATACCTGAACTTAGCTAACCTGTGCAAAGCGCTACGACACGTGATAGCCACGCGGTTAGGGCACTAGACTCGCAATCTGAGAGTCGCGGGTTCGAATTCCCGGCACACCAAACTTGTTCACCCTTTCAGTCGCGGGGGCATTAGTATGTGATATTCAATTCCACTGTTCGTTGGTAAAAGTTAGCTACCGTTAGCTGACTAGAGCGGGTTCTAGAGGGGTGTTAGAGTGGGCTGTGCAACCCCAAATTTCATTCTACTCTTAAAAATAATATTTCTTTCTGTAACTAATGAGAAGAGTCAAGATGGGTGGGACAAACGTCTTTACTATATCATTTGTTCTGTAAATCACTGTATGACGGGCCCTACCTTATCCAAATGGAGAGGATCTAGGCCACGCCTGTACCCCACAGACGTTTTATTTACTTCATTCCAGTCCTGCAGATGGACGTTGGTAACTCTATGAACTCAAACTTTCCTTAACAAAATTGAGATAACTGTGTACCGCTGTGTAATACTTAGAATCACATAACTTTAATTTAGTCAGTTCTGAGGCAAAATGCAATGCATGAAGGTGAAACACGTTGTTACGATATTCTAAACCTGTCAATAAATACAGTCATATTGTAATTGTATTATTTATTGTGCTTTAAGTTACTGGTGGACTTATACCATCCACTAATTATGCTCTCACGTCACTGACTGAAAAAAGAAAAGACATTTTAAAGCTAGGATATTAATTATTCAAAACTAAATTCTGTCTCAGATTAAATGACAGACTTAAGATTCGAAAAAAAACTTGAAAATATTCGTTTCTGAGACCATCTAATTTGACTTTTAAAGTAAACAATCTCAATCCCCAGAAAGATCGGATATAAGGAAGCTTAATATTTTATAATCTGGTATGTGTGTGGCTTTGTATTGTCGATTAAATTTTGAATTTCTTTAGGAGTAACTCTAAACGAATAAGCAGTTGCATTTTGATGTTCTATAAATTTACCTTCGATATTGCACGACTTACAAACATCTATGAAAATTATATATTAGGCTAAATAAGTATCTTTCATTTTCAAACTCAGATTAAAGTTGAGATAAATTTTATTTTTATAAGGCTATTTTATACAGACAAACAACTCGAGGCTATACGACCTCTAATTAGTTATATGTTCAAAATTAATATTGCAAATCAAAAAGTCGTTTCACATTACACATGCAACACTAACTTTAAGGTTTATGAAAGCCATAACGACAAGAAAAACAACAACAAATGTATTTAAAATCCCTTAACACATTATCGTGCTCTCTTTAATCGAAAAGAATTGGTCTAGTTACTAAACAGTTTCTTACGTTCTAATCATAAACTGGGGTCATTAGTTTTATTTCATATTTCACATCTACGATAAAAATATCAATGCGAACTAAACGCGTATATTTATTTTTATTCTTTTCTAATTCCACAAACTTTAAGTCATTTATTAGATGTTGTTGTTTTTGCTTTATATTAGCTCAAACATGCGTCTCTATTCGATGAAAGGAAAGGAAGGCAGCTTGTCAACACCACCCACGGCTTCAAAGTATGTAGCGCAATATATATATATACTGATATATATTAATACTGATAAAGTTAAGTAAATAAAATAAAAAGGTAAAGAAAATAATAAATTGAAATGGGTTAACTTTTCAGAATTTTGTAGGCATTTGGATAATATTTTTTATTCTAGTACTGGTGTATGTAAATTATTTGTCAAAAAGATTTATCATCTTAATCTTCCCAAAATAAAATTATTAATTAATGTAATAAAAAATTTGATTTTCGAAACGATCATGTAAAACACTTACTTGTAGATATTATAAAATATCGATTAAAAGTTTGACTTGTCAAGTTTTGGAAATGAGAAACTACAAATCAAAATATTTAATGATTTGCAGATTTCTTAAATTATTTATCAATCTATAAAAAAATAACATTTTTCCTTCCAAAAACTTAGTCTACCGTCAGTTATAAATATGAAGTTCCAATTGACCCATCTCTATATAACTATAAAAGTTTTTTGACTGATCTAAAAGAAAATTAAGTTAATAGCTAACCTTGTGAGTGTAAAATAGTTTATTCATTGATACTTTTCATAAACATATTGTTACTGGTAACTTGAAAATTATAAAAGATAAAATATTACGTGAAATATTTAATGAAGGATGAAAATATAGAATAGCCACAAAATGTAATAAGAATAAAAATCCAAAAATATTTAAAATAGTAGTGATGAATATATTTTAAAACTTAACTATATATATGCAAAAACGGCTCGTTTGGGTTGAGAAAATATTTTACATAGAAGAGCGAACAACGTTTCGACCTTCTTCGGTCATCGTCAGGTTCACAAAGAAAGAGGCAATTTGGGTTAAAATGACCACATATGTATCATGAAACTTGGGAACATTATATCGGTAATTGAGTTAAAGTTGTAATTAAAGTTTTGTAGCAGATTTATTTAGCGACATCACGCAATTGTATTTTGAAATTTGTATGTTTTTAAATAATAAATAAACCGATAAGGAATAATAGCGAAATTTTGAGATATCACTTTCAGTTAAAATGATGCTATAACAGATTTGTTGTAAAAGATATTTTGCCATTGAGTGTTGCATCATTCCCAGTAATAATAACAACAATAACAAATGATCTAGGTTTGAAATTTGTCTAGTGGGGGAAGTGAGGAAACTCTCCAAATTTGGGTACTTCCCTGAAACTCAGTTACTTTACTTTAATGCACGCCTATAACCAAGAGTAAATAAAGAAAACGAACTCCTTCACAAATAGTCGTTTGTTTTAGCGCAAAGCTACACGGTGGCCTATCTATACTTTATCCACCATGGGTAATCAAACCCCCAGTTTTAGCATTTTAAGTTCACAAAGTTACCAGTACCCATTAAGATACATAAATAGTAGTATGAAATTGTTTGCTTGTTTGTTGATGACGAGAAACTCAATTAAAAAAAAATTGTGTCTCAGAATGGCTGGTATGGGTATTGTCACTTTTATTGATAATACCTATACCAGCCGTTCTGAGATACATGCTTGTTTGTTTCTTGTTAAACACAAAGTTTTACAATGAGCTATCTGTGCTCTGCCCACCACTGTTATCGAAACCCACTTTTGTTTAGCATTCTAAGCCTACAGACATACTGCTGTACCGTTTTTATAGAAATCAAGGCTGGTTGATGACATCCGATTTCTATTTTTATGTCTTTAGAAGTAAGTATTGTGGCCACGACTGATCAGTGGTAGTGGAATCTAACAATTCAGACCCTGACCCCTAGGTTACTTGCTGATCATGTGTCTGTTGTTTTGATTATATCTGATGGACATGCAACAGACATCAACATATATATGATCAGCATACGAACAGTAGACATTAAATATCAACAAAACAGGAGGATATCTAAAACAAACATGTAGGTGAGATTAACTTACCTTCTGAGTGTGAAAGTAGTTAATTTATTAATACTTTTCGTAAACATATTGTTACTGGTAACTTGGAAATTATAAAAGATAAAATATGTAAAATACTTAATAAAGGATCTAAATATATAGAATAGCCATTAAATGTAATAAGAATAACATTCTAAGGTATATTGGAAACAATATTGATGAATACATTTTGAAACTTAACTACACTACATGGCCAAAGATATGTGGACATCCCTTCTAATTAGTGGGTTCGACTATTTCAACCACATCCATTGCTAACAGGTGCATATCATCAAGCATATAACCATGTAATCACTATAGACAAACATTGGCAGTAGAATGAGTCATACTGAAGAGCTCAGTGAATTATTATACTATAATCTGTACATCACAACTAAGTTAGTGTAATATCTTTATTATACTGTAATCTGTACACCACAACTAAGTTAGTGTAGTATCTTTATTATACTGTAATCTGTACACCACAATTAAGTTAGTGTAATATCTTTATTATACTGTAATCTGTAGATCACAACTAAATTAGTGTAGTATCTTTATTATACCGTAATCTGTACACCACAACTAAGTTAGTGTAATATCTTTATTATACTATAATCTGTACACCACAACTAAGTTAGTGTAATATCTTTATTATACTGTAATCTGTACACCACAATTAAGTTAGTGTAATATCTTTATTATACTGCAATCTGTACACCACAATTAAGTTAGTGTAGTATCTTTATTATACTGTAATCTGTACACCACAATTAAGTTAGTGTAATATCTTTATTATACTGTAATCTGTAGATCACAACTAAATTAGTGTAGTATCTTTATTATACCGTAATCTGTACACCACAACTAAGTTAGTGTAATATCTTTATTATACTATAATCTGTACACCACAACTAAGTTAGTGTAATATCTTTATTATACTGTAATCTGTACACCACAATTAAGTTAGTGTAATATCTTTATTATACTGTAAACTGTAGATCACAACTAAATTAGTGTAGTATCTTTATTATACTGTAAACTGTAGATCACAACTAAATTAGTGTAGTATCTTTATTATACCGTAATCTGTACACCACAACTAAGTTAGTGTAGTATCTTTATTATACTGTAATCTGTACACCACAATTAAGTTAGTGTAGTATCTTCATTATACTATAATCTGCACACCACAACTAAGTTAGTGTAGTATCTTTATTATACTATAATCTGTACACCACAACTAAGTTAATGTAGTATCTTTATTATACTGTAATCTGTACACCACAACTAAATTAGTGTAGTATCTTTATTATACTGTAATCTGTACACCACAATTAAGTTAGTGTAATATCTTTATTATACTGTAATCTGTAGATCATAACTAAATTAGTGTAGTATCTTTATTATACCGTAATCTGTACACCACAACTAAGTTAGTGTAGTATCTTTATTGTACCGTAATCTGTAGACTACAACTAAATTAGTGTAGTATCTTTATTATACCGTAATCTGTACACCACAACTAAGTTAGTGTAGTATCTTTATTATACTGTAATCTGTAGACCACAACTAAATTAATGTAATACCTTTATTATACTGTAATCTGTAGATCACAACTAAGTTAGTGTAATATTTTTATTTTACTGTAATCTGCAGACCACAACTAAATTAGTGTAATGTCTTTATTTTACTGTAATCTGCAGACCACAACTAAGTTAGTGTAATACCTTTATTATATTATTATACTGTAATTTGTAGACCACAACTAAGTAAGTGTAATATCTTTATTATACTGTAATTTGTAGACCACAACTAAGTTAGTGTAATATCTTTATTATATTGTAATCTTAGTCCACAACTAAGTTTGTGTAATACCTTTATTATACCGTAAACTGTAGACCACAACACTTTATTATTGTTACATTTTTTCGCAATATTTATTTCACGACATCGTGAAAAGTATTATTCATAGCGATTATTTATGTTCGTTTATTTGTTTCAGATCCAAACCACATTGTATTAATTGCCGTGTCCACCGCGGGGATTCGAGTATTGGATTTTAGAGTTGTAACTCCGTAGATTTACCGCTATCAATGGAATTTCAAAGTTAGATGATGCTATAGTATTGGTGTTTAGAATAAGATGACGGAAAGACAGCTTTATAATTCTGAAATAACTGCGTTCGATCTTTGATAAACAAAAAGACCTCCACACTTTTGTTGTTACAAAAGACAACTGCCGTCCATTCAACTGTCTCGAGTAACTTTCGTCATCAAGTTTGCTCGACAATTCAGGCAAGCTTTTTTCTTTATCACTTTATCAAAGAATGTAATACATTTCTAAGTTTTATTGTAAGTTCAAAATTCTCAACAGAATACTCCAAACAACTTAAAAATACATACGGGTATTTCTGAACATCTGTGTCCCTCGATCTAGTGCCCTCTAATCTAGTTGTAAATACCATAATGTTTTGGTTGGTACTTTCACTCAAAGCGCTATTTGCGTGTAGCCATCCCTAAGTTTGAACTGATAGGTTGGTCAACAGCACCCACTACCAACAGTGAGGTGCATATAGCGCACCCGTATGACTATAATTTATTTATTTTTGCAATATTGCTGAATTATTCAAGGACGTTCTTAGAAATACTGTTTACTAGTGAAAGAAATCGGAATTCGATCCTGGGTCTTCTTATTAGAAAGCTGTTACGTGGTTATCTCTACTAGATCTCAACAGTCCGAATGTTCTGCTGATTTCTGTGCCAGGTCAACTGAGCAATTTATCGGCTTGTAAAATGTAGAAGGTTTCTTAAAAAGTATTATCTAATTATTAATTTTACTTAATTGAGTGTATAGCCATGGTGAGGATCGATAACCGATGTTCTTATCAAAATACATAACTGTCTCTTCCAACATAGGTGAAACCTAATGCAAAAAAGTAGAGAGATAAAAATTATTTTCATCCTTACTTGGTCTTAGCGACATAAATATTACCATAAACTACGCCATTACTTATTAACATCACATTAAAGTTACGTTCAACTTTCTCTTCTCTCATGAAATGAAGACTGAAAACGGCATGAGCTGCAGACTTCAGATGTCTAAAAGAAACACGATTGGCTAACACGAGAAATGAACATCGACTCTGATTGGTTGTCAAGAGTTGATTCGTTTTTTTCGGCTGAGATGTGGAAGAAGCAGTTCCGATTCGATACAGAACCCATGGAGACATCCGAAACAACTACACCTCGCAGGTCTATACGTGAAGAAGATGTGAACTATTCAGAAACAGGTATTTCAGATACGATTTCCTACTCTCTAGCCTAGTCACATAGCATCTGTAGAAAAGTCTTTCTGTCGGTGCAAAATAAAGAGTTCAGGTATTTCCCTAGTCACTTGGTAATCAATTATTTCTGTTTAATCTCTCTTTCTAATATCATGGTAGGAATACGTTCATAATCTTAAGTTCTGTCCATTCGACTGTCTGGGGTCAGTATTTCAGTCTTTGTGCACGACCTGGGACAGTCAGGTTCAATTCAGACTTCCTCCACCTTATAATTTGTAGTTCAGCGCTGCTTTCATTAAATTCGAAATCGTTTCCACATTTTCCTAGTCCACGTGTAATTATTGGACATAAATGTGTGTGTGTTGCCAAAATTACTTTATCCAGAAGGGTTTTTAGTTCTTCAAAGCTTAGTGTTTTCGTGCAAACGAAACGAGTCTAGTTACGACAGGGTTTTAGAAAGGCAGGGAACAAATCCAAAAGGTGTGACTGGCCGAACTGTTGTTTTATTTGTCTTTCCAACTTACCTTCAAGGAGTAAAATCTAAACAAATACACAATTATTTTCTTTAGGTAAAGACTGCAGCCAAAGTTTATTTAAATGTTATATTTCAAATGCAAAGCTGTACGTTGGACTGTGTCCACTTGATGGATCGAATCCTAAACTGTAGCATTATGATCTATCAAGTTAACTGCCGACCATTCAGAGAGCACTAAAAATAACGTTTTTTAAATTAAATATGTTATATATTTTAATAGAAATAATAGTATGCGGTACTTGTCGTGGCTTCCTGTCGTTAAACATAGTTCACCTATAGTGTTTTTCACATTAGCAGTGGAGCATACTGAAGTCAGATCTTATTTAGAAGTTAAGTTGTACGAGTCGATAAATGTAATTTTGTTATGACTTGTATCAGTCGTGAAACATCAATAAATACTTTTCTAAAATAATTTCTTATTTTTCTTAATGTTACCGTGATGATATTAACACAAAAACTACCGACCTGTTTTTATATCGTTCAGATTAGTTTCAACTCCACAGTATTTTTTCTGTCTTCTATGTTATTAAAAGCCGAAAAATCAACCCAGAAGTAAATCTTTCAAAGTCAAGAGGTTCCACCGGTAAACCTAATTGTTTGTTTTGAATTTCGTGCAAAGCTACACAAGAACTATCTGCGCTAGCCTTCCCTAATTTAGAAATCTAAAACTAGAGGGAAAGCAGCTAGTCATCAACACCCACCGCCAACTCTTGGGCTACTCTTTTACCAACGAATAGTAAGATTGACCGTAACATTATAAGGCCCCCATGGCTGAAATGAGCGAGTATATTTAGTGTGACGGAGATCCGAACCCTCGACCTTCGGATTACGAGTCGAGCGCCTTAACCACCTGGCCAGTAAATCTGAGAATAATTAAAATGGTGTATTCTTTTCATGGATCTTGGAAAAACACAACATTTGTTTGTAATATATAGTTAAGTAAATCAATAACTGAGTACTTCGGAAAATTCGAGTGTCGTTAATTATTAATGAATAAGTTAATTACCAAATGGATTAACTCTGACGCGGTATAATTGTTTTTAAATCACAACAAGTTTTATCTCATCGTTCTTTACTTTCATCCTCACCCCCATTTGAACATCGGAATGTCTACGAAATTACAACTATAAAAACCGGGTTTCGATACCCGTGGCGGGATGAGTACAAAGAGTCCATTTTGTAGGTTTTTGCTTATTACAAACAATCTTGTACCCCGCTGGAACAGCGGTAAGTCTTCAGATTTGCAAAGCTAAAATCACGGGTTCGATTCCCCTCGGTGGACACAGCAAATAGTCTGATGTGGATTTGTTATAAGAAAAACATATAAATACCCACCCACTTACAAACAATCTTTATTTTCGCCCAAAAAAATGGTTTAATTTGGCCATTTAGTGTTAAAATTGTTAACTTTTCAATTCGATATTTATTTTAGCAAAATAAATGAATCTGTAAAATTTTAATTAACAAGATAGAAGTGTAATCTTTGTAAACCAGTTTTATTATTGAACTAATTACCGAGTCTTCGTAACCTTAATATTATAATGTTTGTTTTGAAATATTTACAACTGTTTGGCTGAATTTAAATTTTTTAGACGTTTATGAAATGAATTTTTGTAAATAAAATTAACGAAGTTTATTTATATATATATCTTAAAACAGTATAGATATTTAATTGATATATGTTCCCTTATCTTAATACAGTGTAATTGTTTAATATATATTCTATTTCTTAGTCTCTATTAATCTATGATTTAATACTACCATTTTCTGAATTACTTTAACTTCGTTCTTATCTTGGGTTTAAGAAGATCCCCTAAAGTAAATATTTCACTTGAAAGAATTGAGTAGCGTATGTATAATGAATAATGATACGTATTCCATGAAGGTGGTTGGGTGGATAACAGCTAATAGCTGGAAACTACAATTGTGCTGATAGTTGTGGTGAGAAACGTGTTATCTATCCTACTGAAGACAGTAGCTTTAACTGCACAACTTCCATCACGTAGAGACCCCAAGTTGGAGAGTTTCAAATTCTCGTTTTCTGTGTCCCTATTTTCCAAAGGATATTCAATATGGTTTAACAGTCGTTTAAAATATTCATATTCCCCCTATACACAATTCTAAACTTCATCTCTGTTACCAGTGAAGGTAGCCATATACAGTGGTACCTCGGTTCTCGAACTTAATCCGTTCCAGAAGGCTGTTCGAAAACCGAATCAATTCTTCCATAAGAAATACTGTAATTTAAATTGATCCGTTACATACCTCCAAAAATTATGCATTATGAAGCATTTTAAGTAAAATATTGCTTATTTATACCTATATAATAATACTTACATGCATAAAGTCAACCACAAAAACTATAAACACAATAAAAAAACAATAAATGAAAATATAACTGCACTTTACTACTTGCTGAGGAGAGCTGGTGGCGTAAGTGAAAGATGGTGAGGAATGTGGAGAGTAGGGGAGTCGCCTTCCATAAAAATGTCAGGTAACTCTCTTTCTAGGGTTCTTTCTCTTTTCTGTCTCTTTGCAGCGCTACAACCTGTTTGAGACTCACTGGACCTATTTCTCACTAAAACTTGTCTAATTTTTCTGCCTGCGTTTTAAAATGTTTCTGAAGTAAGACATGGCATTGTCATTGAAAAGGTTTATGTGTGGGTTGCTACAGCTTTGTCAGGGTGACATTTTTCCACAAAACTTTGTAACTCTCCCCATTTTCCACACATTTCCTTGATTAGTGAACTAGGAACATCCTCCCTTCTCTCCTCCTCATCTGAAGACACTTCCTCAGTTGCCTTCTGTTGCTGCTTCTTCTGAAGGTCTTGGAGTTCTTCCGTGGTGAGCTCCATGTTGTGGTCTTCCACCAACTCCTCCACATCATCACCACTCACATTCAAGCCCATACACTTGCCTAGTGAGACAATATCCTCGACAACAGGCTCAGCCTCAAAGCCTTCAAAGTCTCCATCTGCTACTGAGTCTGGCCACAGTTTCTTCCAGGCTGAGTTCATGGTCCTCAAAGACACTTTCATCCAGGCTTTGTCTATAAGCAAAGTGATTTTTCCAAAACTCTCTGAGGGTTACCTCTGTGTCAGAGGTTACTTCAAAGCACCTTTGAAACAATGTTTTAATGTAGAGTTTCTTAAAGTTCGATATGACCTGCTCGTCCATGGGCTGAATGAGAGGAGTCGTGTTAGGGGGCAAGAGCTTCACCGTAATTAAACTGTACTCCTCCACCAACCCGTCCTCCAAGCCTGGTGGGTGAGCAGGTGCATCAAGGAGGGCCTTGAGTGGCAACTGTTTTTTCATGAGGTAATTTTTTACATTTGGGGCAAACACTTCATGGACCCACTCCATAAAAGTCGCCTGGTTACCCATGCTTTACTATTAGCCCAACACATGACATTTATTTTACTTTTCAGGACATTATTTTTCTTAAAAATCCTCGAATTCTCAGAATGGTACACAAGCAAAGGCTTAAGTTTTAAGTCCCCACTTGCATTACTACATAACAATAGAGTTACCCTGTCCTTCATTGGCTTGTGTCCTAGCAGTGACTTCTCCTCCTTGGTGATGTAGGTCCTCTTTGGCATTTTCTTTCAAAAGAGGCCTGTCTCATCACAGTTGAACACTTGTTGGGGAATAAAATCCTCAGCTTCTACATAGTCCTTAAATTCCCTAACAAATTTACCAACAGCGTCTTTGCCAGAACTTGCACCCACCCCATGTCTCACCACACTATGTATGCTCCTTCTCTTCCTAAATTTTTCAAACTACCCCTACTAGCCTTAAAGGCATCACTTGTATCAGCACTCGTTCCAGGGGTGTTTTTCAGGAGGTCAGCATGCAACTGCTTTGCTTTCTCACAAATGATGGTCTCAGAAATGCTATCACCAGCTAACTGTTTTTCGTTTACCCAAATCAACAACAGTTTTACTACCTCTTCAATTGTTTGTGATCTTTGTTTCGTAAGCACTGTCACTCCTTTTGCAACATCCATATTTTTCAGTATGGTGCAGACTGTAGACTTCGCCATACCAAACTGTGTAGGAAGGTCAGACACGCGAACACCACTCTCATACTTCGCTATGAGATCTTTTTTCACCTCTGTTGTGGCTCTAACAACTTTTCTCTTTGGTTTGCTGCTTTCATTATCCTTCTTTGACCCCATGGTGGCTTATTTAATCAGAATATTTAGAAAAACACACACACAAAAAAGAAAAACGAGAACGTTCACAACAGATTTTAACGAGGGTGTGGACTAAGCGACAGGTGCAGGTAAAATGTCTTGGGCAAGCTTGGCGAGAGCCTAAAATGGTCGAAGGGTCGTTCGGGTCATCAGTCGGGTTATTTCGGGGGTTCGGGCCACGACAGCTTGGTTCGGGAACCGAGTTTATGTTCGACAACCAAGACATTTTTTTCTCAAACAATATGTTCGAAAACCGAATTGTTCGAGAAGGGAGTCGTTCGAGAACCGAAGTACCACTGTAATTAAAATACACGCTTTGTAGAAGGTGTAATTCCTAAAATAAAGCCAGCAAAAATGTTTTGTGGTTACCAACTGGTCAGCAGCAGTTTGTAATTAGTAAGGCAGCTGGTAGCCTTAGTAACTTTGAAACAGTTCACATACTATCAGTTCGAAACAAAAGACAGGCCTTGCGTAGCTTGGCCTGAACATAGACAAACGATATTTTTTTATGTTGCAGTTTAAAATAAAAGCGTTGGATAAGCTCATGACTTTGCTGTACGTGTCTGCGCAACAGCACGTGCCAGTACTTACACCACTTTATCCGTTTCTTCATGAAAACTTTTTCTCCTTTCGAGAAAGTTTTATTTTTTGGTTAAGATATTTCATTAACAAACTCTTTCTATAAGTTACTTGACTTTTTAAAAAGATATCTTCTTTTTCTCCCTACAAACTATTTCATTAAGCATAAGGTATGTGTTGTTCTTCATTTCCAGTCTTATATCTTTTACAGTTCCCCGCTGCGACAGTGGTAAGTCTAAGGATTTACCACACTAAAATCAGGGGTTCGATTCTCCTCGGTGAACACAGCAGATAGCCAGTCGTATGTGACTTTACTATAAGAAAAACATATTTTTTTTTACAATTTCGTTTCACATCCACTGCCATATCGTGCGCGGTGCACATTCCACCAGTACACACTAATTAGGCATCACGCATGACAAGTTCGACACTTTGGGTGATACTGTAATTATCATTTTAAATATAAAAGTGAAAAAAAAAGACACTGCAAATAGTTTGCAAAACTAACTCGTGAAATAATAAAAAATAAATAAGCATTAGAATTATTATTAACCAGAGAGTCTTGCAAACAAAAGACGAAGCCCCGTTTTCTAGTCAACTATGTATTTTCAGAAAGTTAGTGTCTTACCACCAGAGGTACATCTCTCAAGCATTGTAAAATCACATGATATAACGTGGTAAACGTATTGTCTGTTTGTTTTTTGTTGTTTTTTTATATTTCGCGCAAAGCTACACGTCCCTAATTTAGCAGTCTAAGACTAGAGGAAAGGCAGCTAGTCATCACCACCCACTGCCAACTCTTGGGCTACTCTTTTACCAACGAATAGTGGGATTGACCGTCACATTATAATGCCCCCACGACTGAAAGGGTGAGCATGTTTGGTGCGACGGGGATTCGAACCCGCGACCCTCAGATTATGTATGAGTCGCAAAAACGTATTGTCACTACATTCCAATAGTTTATAATTTGTAATTGTGAAATTTTCTTCTCTGTTAAATAAAACTCACTAATTAACCACCAAGTCCGTTGAATAACAGTCTTTCCGAATATCTAAGGCCTTGGTTAAACAATTAATATTTTTGAATCGATTTTGTACGGCCATATCTTCTGAAGCATTGTTAGGCCTATTATATTTTCAACAGTGCGTGTCTGATATAGTCTCTTACATATTTTCAATAATTAGAATAATTTATGATAACAGTATTTCAACTACACTATATTTGTGATATCCATTGCCGACGACGCGTTTCGACCAATCCTGAGCTCATCAGACCAGCTGTTATACAAGAACAGAGCAGTGGCCAAAACAATAATTATATCGGCCATGTGTTTAGAACAACAGTTGTGATGGTGTGTACGCTTGTTAAAGGTTGGCTTTCAAAACACGTTCACACCATAATATAGTTTTTAAAAATTGTCTTTTAAACAGCGTGCGCATGCGTGACTTAACTTTACATAACGTACACTATAATGTTACTAAATAGAATGTTGTCTGAAAACACAAGTTTTGTTTCGGCTGAGCAAGTAGAAAAAAAAATTGTTTATTTGAGGTCAGGTACAAAGCTACACAATGGGCTACCTGTGCTCCGCCCACCACTGGTATCTTGCGTTTTAAATCTATAGACATATATCACTGGGAGAGACCACAACAAAAAATGAGAATACATTCTAGACACAAGACTAGCACTTAGTAGTATGAATGATACAATGGACCTCAGTCGATTCTAAGTGAAAATGCAGGTTTTCAAATGACTTTCTGGATTTGATATCGTACGTAAGCCGCTTAGATTTCTGAATCAAATATCTCACGAAGTATAGGTACTCCAGGGGTAAATAAAATCATCCAGCCTATGACGAGTAGTATTATAAAGGGTTTGGATAGTCGGTGACGTTCTTCTAAACCATAGAGTTTAAACTCTTAAGCAACATAAAGACATAAAGCAAAAATTCGGAAAGATCAAATTATTCATAACGACCGATATGTTCATGTTGCCATTTAAATTAACAGAGAGAATAGAAACAGGTTAGCATTCACCAGGGGCCCGGCATGGCCAGGTTGGTTAAAGCGTTCGACTCGTAATCTGAGTGTCGCGGGTTCAAATCCCCGTCGCACCAAACATGCTCGCCCTTTCAGCCGTTGGGACGTTATAATGTTACGGTCAATCCCATTATTCGTTGTTAAAAGAGTAACCCAACAGTTGGCGATGGGTGGTGATGATTAGCTGCCTTCCCTCTAGTCTTATGTTGCTAAATTAGAGACGACTAGCGCAAATAGTCCTCGAGTAGCTTTGCGCGAAATTCAAAAAGCAAATAAACATTCAGCAGCCGGCTGTTACACATGCTCAAATTGACAACTACGTAAAGATTAAACAAAATGTTGATTAGGCATAGATAAGACGCAAGCATAACACGACTTTTATTGGCATGCTCATAAATGAACTTTCACTAACCAGAGCATGTTGTGACGTCATCATCAGTTCCCGTGGTTAGTAAAACTTATAACACGCGAATATGTGGCGTTTTGAAACCAACTGTTATGACGTACGAAACTTGAAAATTATAGTAAGAGATTATTGACTTACGAAATCATCTTGATAAAGTTGTCTCGATCTAAAGCTACACTGTTTTTTGGAAATTGCTTAATATAATGTAATGGGGCTGCACTGTAGATGTTATGAACTGAGATTGCTGTAATTCTTGTTTCTCTGATCATCTTCCTTGTGAAACCAGTCCTTGATTTTATGTTGTGACTGATTTGTGAACTTGCGCCAACTTCGAATCCTTGGTTATTATATTGTCATCTGACCTTCTGTGTCGAAGGGTTCTCTTTTGTAACCATATTTTTCACTTTTTAGATATGTGCGTTTCTCCGTATTGACCCTCTGTGTAGGGTTTGAGCTAAGCCTAGCAGTTCAGAACGTTACCTTTCTGATCACTTTATTTCATTAAATGGCTTTGATCTTCTAAATTACATTACATGCATATGTTAAGTAGGATCAAAAAAATTCCCCGGGCTTGTAATATTTCTAGTTTTTCCTAAACTTTAGTGAATTAATAATTACATTTTTATCTATATTGTTAATCTATCTAATAACGTTATTTATCTATTCCTCCATTGCCTGGAGTAGTGTTATTTTAAATCATAATTCTTTCACTGAGGTGGAAAATATATTTTCAATATCGGTAAACTCGAAAACTTCACATTATACTGTTTTAAATCGTTAATAATATAAGTGCTACATTACTTATTTTGAATTAATTTACCCGATCATTTACATAGAAGTTCAAACACTAAAACCAGATAACTATAAAATATCGATAGTCATGTTCGTAAAGTGTGCCAATAGGTTACGTTAGCTAAAATAAATAACTTATTTATTTTGATAAGTCTCCAATATTTATTTTGTAATAAAATCGTCGCCGGATTCTTTATTGTTAAGTTAAAAGCTATACAATGGACTATGTGTACTGTGCCCAGCAAGGGTATCAAAACCCGGTTTTTATTGTTATAAGCCTATGACTTACCGCTAAACCAATAAGGTTCTCTTCAAATTCAAAATTTACACAGGCTAAAAACTTCAAATTTCAAGAATTATCTAAAAAGATCACGGAGTTAAACTTTAGTTACGTGACCAAATTAGGCCTTTAAATCTTACGTAAAATAAAAAATAACACAATCACAATATGCTTTGGTTAACTATACAATATCCATCTGGTAGGGAAATCCTTGTTAAAAATAACAAAATTAACATCGACTGCTGCCTGCTCGACGCCTTAAATAATATTTTTCTGTTTTTGAATTTCGCACAAAGCTACACGAGGGCTATCTGCGCTAGCCGTCCCTAATTTAGCAGTATAAGACTAGAATGAAGGCAGCTAGTCATTATCACCCACCGCCGACTTTTGAAATACTCCTTTACCAACGAATAGTGGGGTTGGTCGTCACATTATAACGTGCCTACGGCTGAAAGGGCAAGCATATTTGTTGAAACGGGATTTGAACCCACGAGTAGAGCTACCGAACCACCTGGCCATGCCAGGTCCTTTAGAAAAGAATCTGCTAAAAGTACGGAACTAGTTTTAGAAGCAACGGGAGCGTGAATCGTGAACCATCTAATTCACAGTCTGGGCACGATAACAGTTATGCTACACCCGGTCCTACCCCCATTTTTTTAGGAAGCGTATAACAGATAAATGTAGGCACTATTAATATGTGGAGTGGGAGGCTTCCTTATTCACATTTTTATTTAGTTTCTTAACTCTCGTTGCATAAGTTATAGAGAAGTAAATTAAACTGTTCTCCGGGGAGATACAAAACATTATGAACTCCTCCTCCATTTTAGTCTGTTTAAGGTAACGTCACAAAGACAACTATTATACCCACAACAGTCCATATCTAATCCCAATATTCACGTGCCGGGAATAAATTTTGTACATAAAACTCTGATGGTTCAAAAACTTTAAAAATAACACTCGTAAAGCCAAAATTTTTCTTAACGGGTATAATGTAGACACCGCAACAGCGTTAGCAACATATTGCAATGTTCAGGCCAATTAACTGTAACGAAAGTGATTTATTTCTTCCACCTTATTGTACCAGTTCTATAGGGTACTTTCGTTGATTGGTAGACCTGACTCGCAAAACTGATCGGTCACTTTCTACGTAACAATCTCTCTCTCTCTAATTTGTTTGAACGCAAATTTATACTGAACTAATTCTAAATTAATTCACTAAACGGTATAAACAACTCTTGCATGTATTCAACTTTTCCTCTTTTTAGCTTAACAATATATTATTCCAGACTTTTCGATATATTCATGAAATTTCTAGATGTTGCACATCATCACTACGCCTCAAGAAAATTCCAGACGTCACGTGCGCATCACACCAATACAGTTTGGTTTGAATTTCGCGCAAAGCTACGCGAGGGTTTTATTTGTTTGTTTTTTGAATTTCGCACAAAGCTACTCGAGGGCTATCTGTGCTAGCCGTCCCTAATTTAGCAGTGTAAGACTAGAGGGAAGGCAGCTAGTCATCACCACCCACCGCCAACTCTTGGACTACTCTTTTACCAACGAATAGTGGGATTGATCGTCACATTATAACGCCCCCCACAACTGAAAGGGCAAGCATGTTTGGTGCAACCAGGATTCGAACCCGCGACCCTCAGATTACGAGTCGAACGCCTTAACACACTTCGCCATGCCGAGGCCCATACCAATACAAAAAATATATCAATTTTTTAATTATAAGTAGTAAAATATAGCTGAGCGATGTAGCTAGGTCGTGGAATAGCATTATGATTTAATAATTTATGATGTAATTAGGGAAAAGTTTTAAAACGTCTAATACGATTTACTATTCTTCCAAAACATTTTCAAATATTATTTAAAAAACACATTTGCATTTTGACTTAAACAGCCACTGGAACATTAGAATGTCATAGGACTAATTAGAGAAAGGTTTTAGAACGTATAAGTTAACAAACCAACAATAATAATTTCCCATTCTGAGAAAAGACCATAAAGACGATTGTAAAAATAAAAATGTCACATTAATTTCTTATTTTCTTGTACTTCGATCTCCTTGAGATTACTTGACGTTTAACCAGCTTGTTATTATTTAGTAAAACTCTTTTAATTATGATTTTTTTTATATTATGGTAATTAACTAACTGAATACACAAATATCGATCTGCATTAGTCGGCATCGGAAAACAAAACTAATATTCAGGCCCGTAACTGCAGTATGACAGCAGAGGTTGCTTTTCCCTACAATATAATGTGATTTTTTGTTGTTGTTGTTGTTTTGCATATATTAGTAAGCATAATACACTACATATTAAGTTTGTAACATCGTTAAAATTATTACACATGTTTCTACATTAGTCTGAGTAGGTGATCAAATCGAATGACATTTTTAGCCGATGACATTTTAAAATCTGATTTTTGCAGATTATTCCAGTCACAAAAAATAAGGAGTATCGACCAGCATAGCACTAAGATTTCAAAAGAAAATAAGAGGCTTCAAATTTCGATTTCTAATAGCTTTTTGTTTCGTGTTTGTTGTTGTTGTTTATCCAAACTGAGTATCATTAAATCGATATCTGTATGTGATTACCTTAGGTTAACTTTATTAAAACAACTTAGAAGACTGCAAAACACCACGAAATACGTCCTGCACTTCAAACACCAGAAACAGTCACATCCATGAAATCTATTAATAGTCTTAACACTGGTGAAGAATCGCAATAGTCTGCAGAGTAACGTGCGTTTTTATCCCTAATATTAGGCCTAACTGTGTAATCTGTTTTGATTGAACGTTCTGAGTGAAAACATTTGCGACTTGACGATGATCAAATTTAAAGTTTGTTAGGAGTGACAAACAAACAAGGAACGAACGGTTATGTCTCTGATGAACTAGTTAGGACTCATAAAAAGGTCTGAGGTGCACGAGACAGCCTGTAAACAACTTAAAATCTTATTCTCACAACCAAAGCCTACAATTTGTAGTTCGAACAGGTTCAAGTTTCAACCTTGTTTTGTAACTTCTGTTGCTTATCCTTGTTTTATATTACTAACAAACACGTGTTCTTTTATTATACTATTTCCGTAAAATAAGTTTAAAAATACACGTTATCAGTTAAATTGACAATTAATTAACTCATCTATAATAAACTACAATTTTTACTAATGAAACTACAGAAAATATGTCATAGGTGATGATAAAATAAACCTTTTTGTCGTACTGTATCACGTAGTTCCTTTCGAAAACCAAGATTACTTTTGGTGAGACCCTCGTATTTCCAGCCTGGGACCTTACGTTAACAACGGCCCCTGCTGTCCACCACTCTGTTAAAAACTATCAACTCGCAACTTCCGTTTTAACACTTCCTGCTATTATATCCCTCTGTGATAATTAAGTATATTCTGTTATATGGAGAAATTAAAACCTGCTAGTGATCTGTATGTTCGATGAACTATTTTATCTCCATCAAATCTTTGGTAGAAGAAACCAGTATAATGCTATCAGAATCAAAACTGAAACCAGCAAGTCTTTTTATGAAACATTTTCCACTCGAATTTATCTTTATTACATATAAAAAACGTCTAAGAATAAAAGTGGTGGGCATTACTTTTCATCTGCAAACTTTATGTTCGGATGACTAGTGTTAAATAATTTAGAAAACTCAAGAATCTTAAAGGTAATATCGGTTTACGAGAGTTGAAGGATATTTTTCAAGCCAACGATACCATAGAAACACTTCATTCCATAAATCATTATCAAATTGAAAATTAGATTATTTTCAACAGTGGGTGAAACGCATATTTTGGAAACACTATCTCGATATAGAATCTATGTTCATAAATTTATAGTACAATTTAACGAAATACCAGTCTCAAAAAGAAAGAGTTTTGTATCAAAACTAACACAGTAAAAACTTCTATCAAAATTCAAATCTCGTATTTCTTTAAAAAATACAAAACTGTTTTGGATAGCATAATTATTTCTAGTTAAGTATTCCAAAAACACAACTATAAACCAACAAGTTCATGGTTACATTGTTGGGCTTTCGTTATCAGTTTCTTAATTATCCGATTAACAGCAAGTTTATTCCACGTAATCTATAACCAATTAGTTTATTTCCTCATTCAGTTTGGCCCAGAATGGCCAGGTAGGTTAAGACATTCGACTCGTAATCTGCGGGTCGCGGGTTCGAATCCCCGTCACACCAAACATGCTCGCACTTTGAGCCACTTTATGTGGGGGCGTTATAATGTAACGTTCAATCCCACTCTTAGTTGGTAAAAGAGTAGCCCAAGAGTTGGCAGTGGGTGGTGATGACTAGTTGCCTTCCCTTTAGTCTTACACTGCTAAATTAGGGACGGCAAGCGCAGAGAGCCCTCGTGTAGCTTTGTGCGAAATTAAAAAAACAAATAAATGTACATAGGCTTACGTTGAAACTGTATTACCTTTATTAAATAAAATCAACCATTTGTACAAAGTAACTAATTAATTATGAACGTTAGCTAACATAGATCCAAACACCTCACAAAAACAATGACTATATCAAACTTGTATCTTGATGTGATTATCTTATTGACCAATTCTACTATTAAAACAACTGTACATATTCCACAACTATCTCGTATTTATGATCTAGCTTTAAATGTGAAGAAAACTTTACGATAATTTAGAATTTTCAGGGTGTTTTACGCCTTCTAGCTAACAACCAAATTGTAACATTAAAATTATAGCTTACAACAATATGAACCAGTATCAAACACAATTATTCTGACTCGACAAGGATCTTTTCGAACTACTTTTAAGAACCTCATACATAATACAAGAAGGAGACCCAATTATTTTTGTTTTATAATACGTAACTGTACTCGAAATTTCTATGATTTAAAACTTTGTTAACTTTATTAATAAAATAAATTCTTAATTTCAAATAAATACACCATTTCTTAATGTCTTGCTATATAATCACATTATTTTCATGTTTAATTAAACTGACTGTAAGGAACTTACAAACACGATAATTTAAATTTCCGCAAATATAAGTAATTGACAAAAGTTGCTCATAAGGGGAAGTATATAAATTAAAGTAAATGAACAAAATAATATAGTTCGTTGGCTTCTAATTTTTGAAGAGTTTGCGCTATTACATTAGCAATGGCTCACAGGTTCATAAAACCTAATACTTAGGACCTTGTTTATTAACCTCATGCATCTGTAGTCGATATAATTCGTGATGAAAACCGAACCAGATATGTCGTATCTAAAACCTGAAATACTATTGGGAATTAAAGAATACCTTCAGTGGCAGATTTAAGGTTGTTTAGGCTCACGTGTTAAACATTTTTATGGGCCCTACATCCCATGTAATTTTACATAGAATAAAATTATCAATGGGCCCCTAATAAAACATCGGCTCTGGGGCTGAGCCCCCTCTAGTCCCTACCTGAATACGCCACTGAACACGGATCTCCTCAACACTGATCATTTGACAGGCAAGGTAAGTGATATTTTATTTACTACCAGGTTTACTTACACCCCTGTCATCTTACCTAGGCCTGCAACAGCTATATTTTAAACAAATGACACAAGTTCGCTATGATAAAACTTGCAGCAGAAAATGTAAATCTCCCATACAGATACCAGTTCGATGTTGAAGATACTGGTATGTCATTTGTAGCGCCTGTGAAGTGAAGCTTAAATCCAGTGTAACAGAAGTCTATTCAAAACAAATTTTTAAGTATTTAATTAACAACAAATATATAAAATACATTCAGTTAAGTAAGCACCCCCCCCACTTTCAGAGGTATAAGTACGTTATATACCATATAATTAAAACAATTTTGAATACGCAAATCAGCAGAGACATCGAAACCACAGACTACATAAAGCCATGGTCGAATGTGAAAATACATTTTGACAGTTTGGTGTTTCGTAGGTCATATGATGTCACCAAATAGTGATCGCTTTTGGAAAGAATTACTAACAACCATTTCAGACACAAAACATTTATAAAAATGTGTTCAGATGTGGAGTTTTTGTTGTTTTTTTTGGGGGAAGAGGGGTGAGAAGGGAGTATGGATCATCTTGAGGCACCTGGCGCACCAAGAATCCAGAAGCACAGAAAACAATTTCTGCCCAGTCATGATAGTCAAAGTATAGCATCTTGTAAAAGGTGAGAATCCACAAACATAAAAGCCTATAGCAAACATTGTCCACGTATCCCAGGTGACAGTGCCTAAAACAACCAAGAAGGATATTTGCCTGGAAAGAAGTCAAACGGGGTATGAATTCTTAGGTCTCTACCTAAACCAGCTGATGCACTGGGGTTCTCGTAAAATAGATAGATTATGGAAAGCAAGCAGCATGAAGTGGAACTCTATGAACATGAGTGTTTTTGTAATTGAAACTATGAAGACAGACATAACCATACCTAGCAACATGGACTGTAACGATGTGATAAGGCTTAAAAGTTATTTTTAATATAACGCACTCAACCTCATTTATATCAGTGGCGGAATAGAGGCTGCCGGACTGTAAGTCTGAGAATTTAAAGTTCGTGTCTCATTGTCATAAAATCGCTTTCCACATTTTATACTTTGAGATGCACTAAAGGAGTGAAAGTCAAATCTCACTGTTTGGTGAGACAGTCAGCGATGTAATGTTGACTAGTTCTAAGTTTGTCAGTCGAGAATTGGCTACAACACTGCGAACGTATTGTCTTTTGTGTAATTCTTCGCGAAAATTCCAAAAGTAACAAGCAGTGCAATAAGTTTTAAACAAATAGACACAATAAATTAATTTTTTTACATCAAAAATTCGGCAAAATATATCTAACATTTTTCTAGGAGGGGGTCGTTTCTGATCACTGACTTTTCACTATTTCTGTCCAACATCAGAGAGAAGGATATTAGTCAATGAAGAAGGGAAATGCACCATACACTCTTTTGACGCCAATGTAGCAGTAACAACAGGGATATATTTCATATAAAAATCGAAAACTGAATAACATTCATATAAACAGAAAACTCAGAACGTTTGGAGTGGTCCAGCATGGGTAGGTTAAGTGGTTAGGGCTCTTGACTCTCAAATGAGAGTCGCGAGTTCAAATATCTGTCCCATCAAATATGCTTATCCTTTTAGTGGTGGGGTGTTACAATGTGACGGTCAATCCCGCTATACGTTGATAAAAGAGTAGCCCAGGAGTTGGCGGTGAGTAATGATGAATAGTTACCTTGCTTCTAGTTTTTTAGTGCTACATTAGGGACGGATAGCGCAGATATTCCTCGTGTAGCTTTGCGCGAAATTCAACAAACAAACATTCGTTTGGTGTTCATTCATTTTCCCTATTAGAATGTATTGTCTTCTATGACTGAACAGAAATAGTAACGTTAATGGAAAGAAGACAGCCCACTCTTGTGTTCATATCTGAATTACTTCCTGCTAACTTTCTGTCAGTTTTCCTTCTGCTATAAATACAATATTATTTTGTATGTGTATTGCACACACGCTAAAATATACATACCCAGTTTCCATACTCTTAAAATATTCTCTCTTCTAACATTCTTATTTATTACGACTAAACATGATCATTTTGGAAATAATTTTTTTATTTCTTGCTCTTGAATTTTGCTAAGAACACGAATATTTTCTTACATTTTCTAGACATAATGCATGTTGTGCAATTGTGGTTTAAAAGAAAAGGTTTTTTTTTATCATATCATCGAACGGAACATATCGAAAAGCCAACCATAATATTAATGTATCAGGTCATCCCATAGTTAATCTCCTAAAATTTAATCCAGAAAGTGCATCATCGTTTCTGTCTTTGTAGAAGACTTTAAATACACTAATATCAAGTAGGACGTGTACAAAAATGTTCAGACAAATAAAATAAATTAACCCAAGTCCACTTTTT
Source organism: Tachypleus tridentatus (assembly GCF_004210375.1). Lineage (NCBI taxonomy): Eukaryota > Metazoa > Arthropoda > Merostomata > Xiphosura > Limulidae > Tachypleus > Tachypleus tridentatus. Next base: position 21,971,959 of record NC_134836.1, read on the forward strand.
CAGATCATTAATCAAATAAACCTTTATGAAGATGGGTGTGTTTGAGGAGCACAATAGGCATATAATGCTTTATGAGTTTAAATAAAGTAACAGTGCAGCAGAAACTACAGGAAACATTCAAGGTGTTTATGGTAAGGAGTCTCTCAATGAAAAAAAATGTCGAAGGTGTTTTCAGAAGTCCAGATCAGGTGACTAGAGCTTAAGTCATGCGCCACGTTCAGGTCCTCCTGTTGAATTTAATTATCACTTGTTGCTGGCTGCACTTGATGAAAATTGTACTGTAACGGTTAAAGAACTAGCAAAAAAGCTTAATTCAACCTATTCAACGGTTCACCGTTATATGCAACAGCTTGAAAATGTGCCAAAACTTAGAAAATTGGTCCCTCATGATTTTGCAGAAGCCAACCTTAGAGCAAAAGCAGACATTTGCACTTCTCTGCACTCTCGTGAACGTAACTCACTTTTTCTGGACAGGTTAGTGACTGGAGATGAAAAATAGATATATTATAAAAATGTTAAATACCGCAGACATTGGCTCAGTGCAGGTAAACTGGCTAAAGCACAGCCACAAATAGACCTCCACCATAGAAAAGTATTATTAAGCACTTGGTGGGATATTGTTGCTGTGATTCACTTTGAGTTGCTGTCACTCAATGTGACAATTACATTAGACTTCTATTGTCAACAGTTAGAGCGCTTTAATGTTGCACTGAAAGAAAAGAGGTCTGCTTTGATCAATTGTAAAGGTGTTGTGTTACACCAGGATAATGCACGGCCCCATACAGTAAGGATCACACCTGCAAAGATTGAAGAGCTAGACTGGGAAAAACTTCCACATCCTCCTTATTTTTTCAGACCTTGCCCCATCTGATTATCATCTATTCCAAAGCAAAATTATCTTGATGGAAAATAGCTTGGAACATATGAAAATATCAAAACTACCCTCTCTACATTCTTTTCCTCCAAACCCCAAGAATTTTATAGGAGTGGCATTCAGAAGCTTGTGAATCGTTGGCAGGAAGTAATTAATAATAATGGAACATACATTATCGATTAAATAACATTAAAAGCGTTTGAAATCATTTCTCTTTTTCTGAACCTGACATTACTTAAGGGATGACCTAATACTTCGTGGAACATTTACAGACGTTAAGAGAGACAAAATTGTTGTTGTTCTTGTAGTCAAGTAGAATGGCACATTTGCTAATTAATAAGCCCATGTCACAAAGCTATAGACAAATAAGGAATACAGTAAAAAAAGTAAATGGTAATTATTATTTACAGGCTTATTGAACTTTTGATGTAGCTCACCGGAACAGTTATGAAAAAGTGAAAATTTGAAATGACATTGTTTTTTAAATGTCAGGATAGCGTTTAGTTTCTGATACCATTACCCCTCGAAACGTTAAGTCGTTTTTTGGTTTGTTTTTTTCCAAAAATGGTTATACTTTTACACATGTTTCAATACTTTATTCGTAAGTATAAAACACGGTTAAATATTTGAAAGTTTAATATTATTTTGTTAAGCCTACCCAACACTTGGGGCCCTCTGAAATCGAAGTCTAAAACGTAGGCCTAAGTAGGCCTCTTACTACACATGACTAAGCCTAGCCTGTTTACACGCAATCAACTTTATCATTTATATAAATTTCATAGTGGTCTACATACATTTAAACAAAAAATCAGCGTTGGAATTTATCATTTAAAAAGTCTTGTTGTCTTTATAAAATGTACATAATTGGTGTATTTTTGTTTAAAATTTTCTTAATAGCATAAGTCTCACTTCTTTTATTTATGGTCGTATTGACTTCTATATGATCACTAAACTATTTCCATATATAACATACTCAATAGAATCCTTTGCAGTAATACAAAATTCAGCTATCAAACTTACGATTTCAAGTTCACGTAAACAAAATCAGCTGTAACTGCATTAATCAGGACAAAGCCATGACAAATTCTATAGACAATTATGAAACTCTTTCTTCCAAGTAATCACACACTTAATCGTTAAAATACACACCACAAACGCAATACAAAGTGAGAGTCCACATCGTGGTAAAACACAAATAACTTAAATTATTTGTTTTTACTGATTGAATATTGTTGGTCAAGTGATAAAATTAGAAGTATCTTTCCATGTCAAAGCTTGGACATAACGTTTTTACAATCCACCTGTATGATATTCGTCTTCTCCGGCAGATATTATTTTAAAACATTGATATCCCTCAATCTTCATATAACGTTAAACTGAACTCAATTTTTCTATTTATTCTCTACGAAGTAGAGTCTAAAATATCTGAAACTGTGGTAAATTAAACACAAAACATACTTAACTGTATCTCCAATACTAAAACACACAATAACCTTAAACGCAGGTTGTGCATAGTATGCATGGTAGAACAGAAGGCGCCTCAGTTCCGGTTTTTAACCACATTTTGATTAAAACAAAAGTTTTATTAATTCACTAATAAAGCGTAAAAGTTACTAGGTAATGAATTATTTATCTTTTCAGTAAATAGTGTTTTCGTGAAAGGTGGTTGCGCTTTATTCGTTCAGAAATACCTGGATAATAAAGGCTTTATCACGTTAAAATAGCATAAACTTTTACGAATTTTATGTTTACCGTGGTTTGTTACAGCACTGTAATTCAAAAGTACTTTTCGCTCTGCCCTCTCTGTTGTATCATTGTAAGTTATATTTTCAATGCTATAATTATATTTTCTAGGAGATGCTAATTGTGATGATGTAATAATTGAAAAGGTACGTCCAATATTTAAGGATAAAGGTACATTCTTTATAAGTATTAGTAATAAGTTAGTAAAATTAATGTGAATTTTATGAAGTATTCAGTAAGTTGGTTGTTAACGAAAAGCCAGTGGGCAATATTAATTACCATATGTATTATACTTTTCGAGTACAAGTTGAGTTGCGTGCTAATTGAGTTAGGCATCCGTCTCGCAGTTCATTTTGGATCGTGCCATTTGAAGTTAGGCCTACATATAATGGTAGAGTTTAAATTGAAAAATATTTATTAGATTTAGGCCTATGATTGAAAGAAACTGTAGCAAATGTTTGTTGAAATAAAAAATGAATTCGTTATTATTAAGTGGAATAGCTTTGATAGCATATTTACCAAAACAAAAAGGACCAACGATAAATCACGTTAAAACAGCATGATCTTTTACGAATTTTATATTTACCGTGGTTTGTTAGAGCACTGTAATTCAAAAGTACTTTTTGCTCTGCCCACTCTGCCAATTGCTGTACTACCGACTTCAGTAAAATCCTAAAATAATAATCTCCCAAATGTCATCGGTAATTAAGAAGGCTCATAATTTCTAAAAGCCAGGTTTCAAGTAGCTCACTGTGTAGCTTTACGCTTAACAACAAACTATAACGTAATAATAACAACGTGTATGACAAATTTACTTGTCCTTCCTGTTTAAAAGGTTAAAGTTATCAATAACTTTTATGTACTATTTTGTGAAAAGCAAAATTTTCAAAGTATCTGAGAAAAAAAACAACCAAGTCACTATAATCATAGTCACCTATGTAAAAGTGAAATTATAAACACACACACAAACACAGTGGAAAAAAAAAGATAACGGGATGAGCAAATTATGTTTGATATGTTTGCATGTCCAACAACGTCACAGCAGGATAGCTGTAGACTTACAACGCTAGAAGGCGGGTTTCAATACCTGGTTGGCAGAGAACAGTTAGTCCTTCATATAATTTTGTGCTTAACTACAAGCAAACAAACCCATCTGTAGTACACAATGCATACTACAATTTTTTATTGTTAAATTCATGTTTTGATTTAAATTAAAACATAATGAACTTTTTCAACAAAGATGTCACAATCATCAACGATTTGCTGTCATGAGAAGGCCCGGCATGGCCAGGTGGGGTAAGGCGTTCGACTCGTAATCTGAGGGTCGCAGGTTCGCATCCCCGTCGCGCCAAACATGCTCGCCCTTTCAGCCGTGGGTGCGTTATAATGTGACGGTCAATCTCATTATTCGTGGGTAAAAGAGTAGCCCAAGAGTTGGCGGTGGGTGGTGATGACTAGCTGCCTTCCCTCTAATCTTACACTGCTAAATTAGGAACGGCTAGCACAGATAGCCCTTGAGTATCTTTGTGCGAAATTCAAAACAAACAAACCGTCATGAGAAAATCTTCAGTAGCAACTCTCAGACACATTGTTACAAATTAACTTCACAAATTTGCGCATTAAAATAAAGTTATTTTGAACTAAAGGAAATAGGTATTAGTGTTGTGAGGCTATATTTTGTTTCTGTAGTGCAAAAATAATTCAGAAAGTTTTTCAAAAACATAGCTAGCTTCAATTGATAGTTTTAGGGTTAATAAACAAAAATCTCAAATTCGTTCAATAAAGCAAACGAATTGCTTTATCATGTCCATTAGTTAATAAAAACACTTTTCGTAATTAGTCTTAATACTCAATTTTAATTTTTTATATACCTTATGTAATAACATTTTGTTCTTACCGATAAAGAAGACAAATCGTTTCAGGTTTTAGCTCTATTTACAAATTATCTTAACTCTAGTATCTTCAGCAAATAAGGTATAAAAGGCTTATAGAAGTGAAAATGTTACCATAAGATATAATGGTATTATATATATAATCGTACTTGAATACTAGCGGTTAAAGTTCATGTGTGAGTTAAGGTATTTATTTATTATATACATAAGCTTGAGCCAATATTACATTGTTTTGTACAAACGACGGAAACGGTTGTTTTGAAGGTTGGTAAGACGCGCAGTTGTTAAGCCTTGAATAATAAAGTTTGTGATTTTTCAAAGCCTTGAGGTAAAAAAAAAAATATTTATCAATGTAGTAAGTAGATCATGCGTTATATATTGCAATGTAAAACTGTTTATTACATACACGCTATGACTTCTGATATATTAATTACTTTACCGAGCACAGGGCCTTCATAAAAGTGACACGCATAACAATATGTAATTTCGTGGAGAAAGTGGATTGCGGAAACCACGAGACAGAAGATTGAAATAAATTCATAAATCTTGTGCCTTCTTGTTTTACAGCCTTAATGTATATGTCAAAACCTTACTCAAAGTTTTATTAATTTATCTTTGAAATTGCCATATGACATTCTTGAAATGTACATTTATGTAAAGTAAAATAAATTATGGGCCAATAGCTGAAGGACCAACTTAAACGAATATAATGTTATAGGTTAAGTTTTAATATAAACCACATGGGTGCCAACTCTTGTGATGAAGTCGTTCATCGTGGCTAATTTTGTGATAAAACTACTGCTGTTTTAATGTTAAGGTACTTCGGTACCATCATGAAATATTTGATTGCATTACTTAGTTTCAGGCTAATTCAATAAATCTTGTATGCGTGGTCCATCAAAACGTGTATTTTTACTGGAGTGACCGTTGTTCCGAAAGGCGTGAGCATAAAAACTTGGATAGAAGATAATAAAGGGAAAAGCTACACACGGTCTTTCAAAATGTCTGTTCCAAGAGTAAATAAATCCAAAGTTTGAACTTTGTGTGTCATGTTGTGTTGTAGCCTACAGAGTGCGTGATTGTACTGGTAATTTACTGCTTGCACAAGTTTTACTAACGCACGACAGTACAAATTGCAACATTAAGCGTCACTCGCGAAGTCATTTTAGTAGCTACTGACGGACTGATCGACGGACATTACATTACTGTATGATAGTGCGACTGGTTAAAAACAGGTAACCTTTCTAGGCAGCCTTCGGTTCTCCTTCGGGAAAAGTAAATTGTGATGTCTAAATAAAAACACTTTTAGAGGTGTCAATTTATGCTTTAATGTTGGGTTAACTGCATACTTGTTTGGCTAAAACAAGATAAAGTGAAAATCAACAGTGAATGCTATATCATCTTTAAACATAAGTGTCCAGTGGACCTTTGCGGATAGGACTGTTTTGACTAGAATGTCGTACTTACCTACTCGGAGAGAAAAATAGCGATTTTTAAATTCCTAATTCTAATGTCAGGGAAAAAAAATGTTATGATGAAATTACGTGGTTTAATTTACAATTATTACACTGTACTTAACTTTCCTCAAAGTGCATTATAACCTTTGTTTACGGAATGAAAGCTAGTTTTCATTTCAGGGTTATAAGCATCAAGAAACTTTGAAACAAAGTAGACGTTTAACGTTTGCACCAACATCACTTGCTACCCTTAAAAGGTAACATCATAATAACTGTATTGTATTGTATTTGTATTTTCTTATAGCAAAGCCACAAAGGGCTATCTGCTCAGCCCACCGAGGGGAATCGAACCCCTGATTTTAGCGTTGTAAATCCGGAGACATACTGCTGTACTAGCGGGGGTCTCGTAATAACTAGCTACCTTTAAAAACCTAACGTGTTTGTGTGTGGTCAACGCCCTGTCATATAAAACAGAGCAGTGGGCGGGTTTTATTTACCACCTTTACAAGAGTTGGAATATATATTTCAAACAAATCTTTGGTTTTACAGAATACAATGATTTTTTTTTTGTCGGTACTGTAAAATCTTCACGTGGGACCTTCATGACGTTTTGTCAGTTCTGACATGGTCAGCGATATAAAACAGTTGGGTGTTCGTTTATGTACCTTACCTTTCAACGTCTTGGTGAAAGAGAACACTAGTACAACTGACAGAGGTCGAATGAATGACGTTTGCTATCCCAGAAAGGTCAACAGAGGATATACAATAGTTGCACCTTTACGAGCCTTTCGCGATGAGAATCAAGATAGGTTCGTTCATTCTCCACAAGTTATTATAATCTTATCAGTTGTTTAAATTACAGATTAAGAGATATATGTAGTTTCATCATAACCCGAATGTAGCAATTTCTCCCCCACCCCAGCAGGAACTATCTTTCACCTGTTCGTTAATTATTTACAAACTATTATAAAATACACATGCTCCACTTCAAAGTTCACAAAGGTCCCAATGTACAAATCACTTTTTCCAATTATTTCTATAGCTACCCCAAACCCCGTATGTTGTACCGGAGAACACGTGCCAAAGTTTGGTCCGGCTAGCTTTTGAGTAAGATGTGACCGGTTTCCAGATAATTTGTCAACGACCCTGAAAACCTATTCGTTGACCGTCATCATGCTTGGCTGACCTTCCTCGGACAACTCCACCCCTCGGGCCATCACAAATCCACCTGCCAAGTTTGATCCAGTAAGAGGAGTCTGTAGACAACACTACACAACATATGTAACTAAAACATTGAACCATGCATTGAACCTCTTTTGAATAGGTCAGACATTGAGAAAGACAGTCTACAGAAGAAGAAAAAAAATCCTTTGGAAATAAGTCGTTTCGTGTACTCGTACTGTAGTAATCAATTTCAGTAACTGTTACATGTTTCGATTTTGTTCGTTTATTTCACGCATTCTTGGAAAGAATCGGGAAACAAGAAAAACTTTTAACTATATCAAGCCTTCCTTACCCTTCTTTGATATTTCTCATTAGTTTAAATGTGTAATTTAATTCATTCTGTTTTCTTACTATTTGTTGAATGCGCATTTTAAGAAAATTAAGTACCAACTGACGATTTTCTGATTTGATTGCCGTAAAATTCAGAGCCTAAGATAAAAACAAACAGACTTAGTTCCATTAATATCTAGTGTACATAGTTCATTGGTTATGTGGATCAATTAAGCAAAACAAGTGGGGAAGAACAAATTATTTATTAGTTTCTTCTACCATCACTAGGGGCCACTTCATCTTTATTATGTAAATAAATACCAGCTTAGGGATGAAGGAAGAAGATAGATAGAGAAAGGAAGATTTAATCATTTGTTAACAAGTTCTCGTCTGAAATTTTAAAAATGTCTGATTGTTTTATCAGAGGTTTTTTACAACGGAAAGTAATGCCTTATATACAAAGTTTACGGAGCACGTTACAGTATTATACATTTATTACAGTTTTGTTTCACTATTTTTTCACCAATGAATAGTTAGAATAACAAGTAAGAAAGAAATCACGGATAAATGGATAAGTAGATGGAGTTTGAGTTAACGTATACAGATGGAGAACGAAGTAAAAAACAAATAAATAAAAATGTTCCATGACGAAACTGGCAGGTAGATAGACACGTAGTTTATGTAGCACAATAAACACATCGTAACTTCAATACACACTTCGCTTACTAAATGTGTTCAAAGCAAATTGACGGTCGATTTGTTTCTATTTCTCACTCTCTGGGTGTGTGTGTTGGATAAACACGGTCAGAAGGCTGTTTCATTTGGCATAAACAAATAAATCGATAGAGCTAAAATTGTTTTACTGTTGCTATTTTTAACAATGCTTTTATATCTGTTTTGTACAGCTGAAATTTAAGCTGATTTGGAGATTGGTGTGGCCGAGTATTGAGAATACTCTTTGCCACAAAAACGCGCAGTAAGGGTGACGGTCGTACCTTACTGTTCGGTTAGAATTTATAAGAGTCGTTTAGGAGCTAGTAGTAAGCCGTGTTGATTAGCTGCTCTTTTTTTTAGCTTAAAAGTTCAAAAACGGGGACAGCGAGACAAGACAGTTTCTATTATCTTTGTGCGAATAATTTCGAAACTAACGTACGGTGTGACTATAACTTAACGAGTTGTAATTCTAGCATACTTCTCAGAAAAATTACGACTAACGTAAGTGGTCAAATGGCTATGGGGCGCTCGACTGGCAATCTGAGGGTCGCTAGTCGAATAATGCGACGGTCAATCCCATTATTCGTTGGTAAAAGAGTAGCCCAAGAGTTGGCGGTGGATGGTGATGACTAGCTGCCTTCTCTCTACTCTTACACTGCTAAGTGAGGAAAGGCTAACGCAGATAGCCCACATGTAGCTTTGCGCACACAAAGCTACACAATGGACTTTCTTTACTATGCCTACCATGGGTATCAAAACCTGGTTTCTAGTATTTTAAGTCCGCAGACATGCCACTGGGGTAGGAGGGTTTGTTTGTTTTTTTGAATTTCGCACAAAACTACTCGAGGGCTATCTGTGCTAGCCGTCCCTAATTTAGCAGTGTAAGACTAGAGGGAAGGCAGCTAGTCATCACCACCCACCGCCAACTCTTGGGCTACTCTTTTACAAACGAATAGGTGGATTGACCGTCACATTATAACGCCCCCACATAAAGTGGCCCAAAGGGCGAGCATGTTTGGTGTGACGGGGATGCGAACCCGCGACCCTCAGATTACGAATAGAAATCCTTAACACGCTTGGCCATGCCGGACCCGGGTGGGAAGAGGACTAACAAACCAACGTAAGCGAGAGAGATTTTGTTGATTTATTTACATTGAATTTCTACAGAGAGGCGGCGAGTCACTGAACAAACAATGAAACAAATCTGCTCTGATCGTAGAGACTGAGATAAAAGGAACATTTTTTTTGTTTTTGCAGATTACATCTTAGTAAGAACGTTTATCTCATCTAAACAGATCCACTTATAAATAAATCCACGAATTTTCAGTACTTTCCTCTTCTCAAACAAGTATCGATTATCCTAACCATGTGTATTTTATAGCCGACGGTCTCAAAGAATAGACTTGAAATGGCTCTCAACTTATTTTATTTCCTTCTAAACTGCTATTGTTGTTTAACTCATTTCACTTTCACAAGCTTTTCTATTTATTTATCTCTCTCCCTGTCTCTTTTATCAGTTTTCTCTCAATTCTTAGGCTCTCACTTTTTAAAAGTTTTTTTTTATTCCTGACGAAACAAAGATTGCTCGTGGATAAGGCGATAGTTTTAATTTTATTTTGCTTTATATATTTATAGACTTGTCTCTTTTCGCTTATAACAATGATTCATTTTTACATCACCAGGAGTTCCTGAATTTCTCTTTCGATTTTAAAACAGAAGCTATTCTGACTACACAACATATGCGTTTTTGTTCTTGTATTTGTTTGTAGTTAAGCGCAAAGCTACACAATGGGCAGTCTGTATTGTGCCCACCAAAGTATCGAAACGCGATTTCTAGCATTTAAGCCTGCAAACGTGTTGTTAGGATTACAAACATCGGAAGAAGTCAGTTTTAATAATTGTTCTTTTTAAATTTAATATATAAACAAGGACTCAAGCTTCTAACTTGTTTTTTTTAAGACAAAACAATCAAAAATGGGCGAAGGCCACCTGGAGAGATCACCTGTTTTAATCACTCGCACCTATATCCAATAGTGTTGTCTGTCAGTCAGTGGCATATCTGCGGACTTATACTACTAGCAACCAGATTTCGATATCCGTGGTGGGCAGAGCACAGACAGCCCTTTGTGTAGCCTTTTGCTTAATAAAAAACAACGACAACAGTCAGTGGACACTAAAATGGTGTCACATAAGGGACGCTTAATGTGACAGTTTGTTCTACCGTGACGTCAGTAAAACGTGCATGAATCACGAGAATAATTACGCACACTGTAGGCTACGTCATGACATGACGTATCAACTTCAAAAGCAAGAAATAGAAATGTTTGTTCTTCTTACTTTTGGTTATATTTACTCTCGAAAGAGAATATTTTTAGGGGACCCTGCATAAGTGTTTTTAATGTACATTTTGGCACATCTATAGAAAAATGTGTATTGAAAAAACCCACAAAAAACAAGCTCTGTCAGTAGTTTTACTGGCTAAAACCTATAGATTTGTAGGGGAAACGTGAAGAATAACTGAAATAGGTTGTATGCAATCTGATTTTCTTGGAATTTCACTGATATTTTCCAGCAGATATTGGAAAGAAGAATACATCTCTCCAAATCGACTTCGCCCGGCATGGCCAAGAGGTTAAGGCACTCGACTTGTAACCTAAGGGGCGCGGGTTCAAATCCCCGTCACACCAAACATGTTCGCCCTTTCAGCCGTGGTGGCGCTGTAATTTGACGGTCAACCCCACTATTCGTTGGTAAAAAGAGTAGCTTAAGAGTTGGCGGTGGGTGGTGATGACTAGTTGCCTTCCCTTTAGTCATACACTGCTAAATTAGGGACGGCTAGTGTAGCTTTGCGCGAAATTCAAACCAAACCGACTCCTAATATGCTTAGAATACCTAATTCAAATACTGGATAATCCTATATTAAATTCCTCACATACATTTTCGGCCTTCGTTTTTTTACATAGTTACGTAAACAAGCAGATGGTTACAAGACACCATAGGACAGTTTATTAAACATTGTATAAGGGTGTATTTTAAAGAAAATAGCTTAACGTCTCTTCGATATCTTTTAACTTACTCGTCTATCTGTTTTTCTTTTTCTTCCAATAAATACTGTAAACACGGCAGCAAATGAATGTCATATCCAACTTGGAAACATTTACAACTCGCCGACTTTGTAAGTTGTCGTGTAAAGAACTGGTGATGAAGTAAAAAAAATACAAAGTAATTTAAAGTTAAGTGACTAGAGGTCGCTGAAACATTTCTACCACGTTGGGTTTGTTTGCAATTGAGCACAAAGCTACACAATTGGCTATCAGTGCTCTACTCATCACGTTTTAACTTGGTTTCCAGTGTTGCGAGTCCGTAGACATGCCGCTATGTCACTGAGGGCGCCACATTAGGAACGAAACTAAGCTGATTCTATTAGTTTAGCAGGAAAACTTTTATTGGATTGGATGAAATAAGTTTTTATTAGTTGTACTAATGAAATATATATTTAATTGGTTTCTAATTAACTGATTACTTCCAAACAATATAGTTTACTTATGTGTAAATAACTACGAAATTAAGGTTTACATTCGCGATGAATTACACCTAAATGTTTAATTTATGATATACGTGTAGTGAGCGAAAAGTTCAAATTTACTTCTACGTTGTGTTCTAGTTGAGGGAATTTACATATCGATTTTGGTGGAACTTTGTTATATATGCCGCATTATTAACCCATTTAGCTTTTCATAACTACCGAATGTGGTAAAATCAACACATTATTTTTACTGATACGGTAAACTATTTCACTGTCAAGCCTTTTCTGGTAACAAAACTAAACACTACTTTGCTTTTAAAAGTTAAATGATACATTATATGTTACTGCAGCAAGTTATCTTTGCGGCAAAGCTGCTTTCCTGGGGTTTAATTAGGCAATTAATGGAAAATTCAATTATTGATTTAACTCATTGAAGCAACAACCCTATAGAGACGTGGGTACTAACAGACATAAGGAATTACTCAGATAAGTATGAAAGAAAGAAGAACATAGAGAAATTAAATAATTATATATGCATTTATGGAACATATAGCAAAGGTAGTAAAGGAAACTAAAAGAAAAATATATAGAATAAATGAACATAATTTAACATAGAAACCAAAATTAGATTAACAGAAATAACACGTTAGAAGACTAAAACATGTTTGTAAGAAATAAGTTTAGTTGTTTGTTTTGAATTTCGCGCCCCTAGTTTAGCAGTGTAAGACTAGATGGAAGGCAGCTAGTCATCACTATCCACTGCCAACTCTTTTACCAATGAATAGTAGAATTGATCATGACATTATAACACCACATGGCTGAAAGAGGTCAGCATATTTGGTTGGATGGGGATTTGAACCCGCGCACGCGAGAGAGAGTTTAATTTCCGTACCACTATTTTTTATTTGCGTTTTATTGTTTGTTGGAATTAATATTTTTTAGTAATTCCAGATATGCTAGAAAAGGTATATAACTTGTATTCACCAATCAGATATACAAACGTATGCAATTTGTGAAGAGAGTTATTAATATACACCATGTACAATGGAACATAAAGTATACTATATGTTAGAAATATGTATTTTTTTCGATTTATTTAAAAAAAAAACACCTGGGTTTTGTGAGCAGTGTTTGGGCCACTGCCATCTTTAGTAGCGTCCATTTTTTTATAACTTCAATATTTTTTGTTAGTGCTTATGTTTGTCGCTGTTACTCGGTTATCGTTTCTTTTTATAATTTGTTGGTTTCTTCCTCAATCCCTTAGGTCAACAAAGTAAGTAAAGACAGAAGCAAGAACCAATTTCAAGAAGACTCGTGCCTGCTCTGTTGTCATCCAGCCATGGACTACATGGACATTAAAGTGGAAACTTTTGATGTTGTGGAAGATACGGACCCTCACACAACTACAGAGGGAGCCACCTTAATATTATTTTGTAACAGCACCATCACCAACTGTAACGCGACTGACGCCATGTTTAGAAACATCACGACCACTCAGCTGGAACGAATTGTCAGCGTTGTGGTTCCCATTCTTTTTGGAATCATCGTCATCGTGGGATTAATCGGAAACTTCCTCGTGGTTGTGGTGGTCATCTTCAACCCTCCAATGCGCTCAACCACCAACTTGCTCATCATCAACCTGGCTGTGGCTGACCTCCTCTTCATCATCTTCTGCGTGCCCTTTACGGCTTGGGACTACGCGCTTCCTTACTGGCCCTTTGGCGACACCTGGTGTCGTATGGTGCAGTACTTGGTGATCGTATGCGCATATGCCAGCATCTACACTCTTGTCCTCATGTCTCTCGACAGATTTATGGCTGTTGTACATCCAATCGTCTCCATGTCCATCCGCACCGAAAGGAATGCTTATGTTGCCATCACAGTCACGTGGTCTGTGATCCTCCTAGCCTGCTTACCGGCTCTTCCAGCCCATGGGGAAGTATCCTACGATGTGGGGTCCAATCGATACTCCATGTGTGTCTTTCTCCAAGAAGGGTACAGCTACCCAGCTTATCAAATCTCCTTCTTCCTCACTTCCTACGTGGTGCCACTCGTGCTCATCTTCTGGCTCTACGTGCTGATGTTGAAAAGGCTGTGGCTCCACGTGGTTCCGGGAGGAAAGGTCAGCGCCGGGAGCAACAGGTCCAAGAAGCGAGTCACTCGGATGGTGGTCATAGTGGTCGTCATTTTTGCCGTTTGCTGGTTTCCCATCCAGACCGTCTTGCTTCTGAAGAGCTTGGACAAGTACGAAATGAAATTACGACCTGGTCGAGTAGTCGTGCAGGTGACGTCGCACATCTTGGCTTACACGAACTCCTGCGTCAACCCCATCTTGTACACTTTCTTGTCGGATAACTTCCGCAAAGCCTTCCAGAAAGTCGTCACGTGCATACCGACCGGAGAGCAGTCGAAGAGTGGCAGACAACTTTTCGAGCCTGTTGAGCGAGAAACAGCCGGCACCAAGAACACTTTTGCTATGAAAATGAGTAATGATATATGATGAATTTCCTACATCTCCACCAACATTTTCTGATGGTCACATCTGCATTTCGAAGTGCATGTGACGTTTTTTGTGTTTTTTAAGTGTTTTCATTTTGTTACTGTTCAATGTCAAAAGTAAAATCATTGTTTTACTATTTCTAGTCAGTGTTTCTAGACCTAGTCAGTTCAACCGCGGAAGTTACGTCACATATAGCACGTTATGTTCAAACGCGGAAAAGTTTACGCCAACGGCACGTCACATTTAACTGCGGAAGTGACGTCACCAATGGTACTTTGTCACTGCAACTTGTGTTGCTACATATGCTATTCGAGTAGGGTTTAAAGATTTAATTTCAGTGAGTGGGATAGTAAATGGATTTTCTACTTCAAAAAAAACTTATAATTTTAGTAACCAATGTTGAGTATGGAGACTTATGTTTCATACAAGGTTTTAAATATTCTGCCTTTCCTATGGATTTAGCCTGACCACTTAAGTAAGTATCACTGATGTGTTGAAAGTAGATCTATTACCTCTAACAAGGTTTTGTATAAGACTGGCTTGATTTTCTTTCGGTTAAAATCAACCACAACAACTATCTGTTTCTAACGTTGATGGATAGATCACACAAAAATTGATATTTGAAAAGTTTTAAACACAAATATCATAGTTTCGACGGTTTTCGAATGCTAAGAACGGAAGGCTTGATATGGAGTCCCGAATAAACTTCTCTTTGTATGAATATTATTATCGTCTGGCTGCTAAGATCCGGGGTTTAATTCCCGACGGTGGACAGAACGCATATAACCCAATTAGTGTCCATGCGCTAAAACAAACAAAAGAATATTATTATGTGTCTTGTTATTTGTGACAAAAATCCCAAAGTTGTTATGGTAAAGCTCTCAAAGTAAAATATTTGTCGTTCTTTTGGAGTGTATGTATCAGTCTGGTGCACCAGCAAATTATGATGTTTGACAATTTGGCTACCTCGTAAGATTGGGGCTCTACGAGATGTGCCACTTGAATGACGTCACTAACACATCACTTACAAACACCCGATGAGAACGAGATTAAGCAGAAGAATGAAAGTTAGGGAGATACCAAGCTCAAAACATATTTTGACCTAAGTCCCCCACTGCAGAGGTCAACGTTTTCCCACAACTGATATTTAAATAGATGTACTTCTTTTTTATCATAACGAGTAAAGTTTTAGTGTGTGTTTATGTGTAATAAACTTTTATTTCCATAATGCTGTCGTATTATTCTCGCCAAACAACATCGACAAGAATATTTCCCACTCAATTTTTATTTTGTAATTGTCTATTTAATAAAACGTATCTAAAATTAACATTTTAATGTCATTTGACAAATTACTCACAGCTTTACAGCAAAAACAAAGCACACCGCCCCCCCCCTAAATATCGGACACGTACACAGGTTCAAATGGAAAAATCTATATTTCATGAAGCACCACGTACCAGTCAATATCCCTACCTTTGCTACATGTAACACGTAGTCACGTACATCAAAGCGATTTCCATAGATAACAATAAAAAAAAAAAGATTGTGAAAGTTACCGTTCACCACAGGTCACTCAAGTAATATGGTTTCACCAAATAATCTCACCTTTACTTTTGGAAGTTTTCTAATGCAAGTGTCTTCTCTCTCCCTCGGTGTTTGGGTATTGTATGTTCGTACCTTGGAGGATCGGGTTCTCTTTGACCTCTTTCTCCTCCCCGTACTTATGTGGTCTTGTAGTATTTGATAGTAATAGTTACTTCATTTTTGGGTCAGAGTGAACTGAATATTACTCCGATCCTTTTCAGGGCAATGTCGATGTATTGTGGTACATATATGGTTATTATTTTGCCCTATCAGCTGGATGTCAAGTTTGTTGGTGGCACTTTTTTTAATTCATTATATGTATATATATATATATATATGTACACACACACACACGTACATTTTTTATTATATATTTTATTTTTTATTTATTTATTTTTATTTTTTTGTGTTTAAAATACACATTAACCGGGAAGAGATGTTTTGGAATAACTTCATCATGTATGATGCACCTATCTAGTTCGCATAGTAATTCGTTTTTCATTCAATTTTTATCGGAGTTCGTTATTGTACCATCTTGGAATCTATCTGGTACGGTTGGTATGTTCGAATATTTGTGTATGAATTGAGATGATGTAGTTCTTAGAACTCTGTACGGTGTTGTAAGGAGTGTGTTTTGGATTGTTTGTAGTTGGAGCTGCGTAGTCTATTACTGGTCTAATATATGTTTTGTAAATTTTTAGTATGTTATCTATAGATGCTCCAATGTTTTTGCCAGTTAGACTCCTAGCATAGTTGGTTCTTCGCCACACTTTATTTCTAATTTTGTTGACATGGCTAATCCAAGTTAATTTTGAATCATAGGTTAGACCTAAAAATTTTGCCGATGTGGCAGTCTGAAGTAGTGTACCATTCATATATAATTCTGGCTGTTGTTTTTTGTGTTTTGTCAATTTCGTAAAGACTACGAGTTGTGTTTTTGCTGTGTTTATTTTTATTCTATATTTTTGACAGTATTCGCTTATTTTATTTAGTTGCGGTTGGATGTTTGTGGCTGCTATTGTTGGTGTTGCGGCACTTTTCCAGACTGCCACATCATCAGCGAACTGTGAAGAGAATCCACGATTAGAATCCCTCAATGGCATATTGTTTACATACATGATAAAAAGTATAGGGCTAACCACCCCTCCCTGATGGACACTAGCTTCTGGAGTAAAGGTTGGTCCGATATCTGTGATATCAAAATCTACAGTCAAGTCAGTTTTTCCACGTCTGATTCTGTATAACCAATCAGGCAATAGCACAAAGCGGTCTGACACTGGTTCAACCAATCAGACCACAGCACTAAATAGGCTGTCACTGGTTCTACCAATCAGGCAACAGCACCAAGTGGGCTGCCACTGGTTTAATTTCGGAGGGTGATTTAATTATTTTATTGAAAACGTGGGTGTAGTTCCACTTCTGTGGCCAATGTAGACTTCTAACCCCAAATTTTAGTGTTATAAAGTATCAACTTTGCACCATTAGGGGCCTCATGGGCTCAAAATCGTAATTTGTCAGTATCTACGTGGTAACTTGTTATAACATGTGTTATAATTTATACTTATCTGAAACCATAGCAACAAAAGTTTTACTTTCATTATACAAGTTAATTCGTAAAACACAGACAAAAAATAGTAGTAAAAGTGAAAATTTGTTTCGACTCTCTGATCGGTCTGTCGAATTTCGAACAAAGCTACTCGAGGAGTGGACATCTGTGCTGACCGCCCGTAACCTAGAAGTGATAGTTTAGAGGAAAGAAAACTGGTGACCACTTCCCTTGAGTTATTATAATGGGTTTTGACCGTCACTCCAATAACAAACCCACGGCCACAATGTACAGAGTATGTATGTATCCTTACCATTGTGAAGTCTCATATATGTATTACTTTTAAGTGAAGAGAAAGGAAAATGAATAATTGGAAATTACACTTCAACAACACATATTCGACAATATGGTAATGATAAGAGAATGAAAACTTTATTAAGCCTAAGTTTTAAGGCTGATAACAGCCCTTCCATTTCTTTATATATACATATATATACAAGATAAATAAAACATTTGGAATTTTAAAACCTGCAAACAGGGGTCGTACAAAAAGTAAAAAAAAAAAACAAGGCTGGAAATACTGTATCCATTATATATTCAAAATAAAAACCCCTAGTTTGGCTTCATGCTGTTACTTAGAATTATATTTGGTGAAGTTAAATCAGAGATTTGGAGTTTGAGTAAATAACGACTACAATATTCCAAGTGTTGTTTCCTTACTTTTTACGATCCCTATTTGTAGGTTTTTAAATTTCCAATTTTTTAAATCTTGTTTGCTGACTTTTCTTTTATGCTCAACAATGGACAAAGGAGTACTTGATGGGATAGCTGACTTTATACATTGTAATGATAATCAACATAACTATTACCTAGCTGATACTGTTCGTGATAATTTATTGTAGCTATTGACTATGTGATCACATTAGTTTGAGATGTAACATGTTAAATGACAGCTGGAAATTGTCACAGATACTTGTCTGTAAATGTAGTGACCAGTTATAGCTTATGTGTAACTAAATTTTCTGTATATAATGCATAGCAATGGGCATATATGCCTAGAATAAGATCCAACCCCACTAAGCTCGCATAAAAGTTTACCAGAAAAACAACAACTAGCCATTTCAAATAAAACATCGCTTTAAATAAACCTTTGTGTCTTTTAAAGTAATTATTCTACGAATGCGTGTAATAAAGTTTAATACTATAAGTATTGATTTTATTTCCTTCTTCAAGTCATACACAATAGAGGGTTTGGCTCCCTAAAGACACCGATTGTATACTGTACAAATCATTGAGTATCAACATGTTAGTGATTTAATAATATTCACCTATAATTGGTTGGTAATTTCTGTTCCACCCTGTACTTAAATTTCTTGAGGAACACCAGATATCTGTAAGAAAGCTAACTTCCAGGGATAATGATACATTGTTTACACAAGAATTATGATGATCTTTAGCTTATGTAAAGTGTAGAAGAAACATGACAACTTCTCAATATCCCCACGAGCCCAGCACAGCCAGGTGGTTAAGGCGCTCCACTCGTAATCTTAATGTCACGGGTTCGTGTGAACGTTATAACATGAAGGTCAATCCCACTATTCGTTGGTAAAAGAGTAGCCCAATAGTTGGCGGTAGGTGATAGTGACTAGCTGCCTTCCCTCTAGTTTTACACTGCTAAATTAGGAACGGCTAGCGTAGATAGCCTTCATGTAGCTTTGCGCGAAATCCAAAAACAAATCTTAACAGTACTTTATTTAGTATTTTACGAAAGGTTTGAATACAATATACCAAACTGTTTTTGTTGTAGGCTGGCAAGACAATAATAAAAGAAGAATTACAAATTGGCCATTTTCAAAGGAATTTTCTTTTCCTTGTAATTCTAAAATGCATACTTTTATGCATTTTATGTGTACAGCCTTATCAGTCAACAGTGTTGTTTGAACGAAATCTTTACTGTTTAAGTTATTTTTTTTACTAGAACGTTCTATCAGAAATTACTTGCGATCCCTATTATGAATTACTGTCTTGATTCATAATATATACATATGTACGTGTGTTTGTGCGTGTGAAAAGCCACCTTAAATTTATTCTACTGTGTAATAATTTCTGTCGAAAGATCCATTAAATATTCTACAGCAACAATAAATAAACTTAATTATGAGAAACGGGCACACTATAAAAACCTTTCACCATTTCCCTCTAGGGTTAACCACTGGAACATAATGGTGACGTAAAACCTATCACAACGCTTAACTTCGTAAATTTGAAAAGCTCTTCCTTTCATTAAAAGAAAAACAAATTACACACGTAGATGACATTAAACTAAATACATATGAATAAAGTTGTGAAGATGTCTCCAATGTGAAGTTTTAATAGAATGAATAAAATTCGATTTTATCAATAAGATTAAAGTTTTTCTTTTTTGTTTAAAATAAATGAAATGGTCTCACATCTTGATAGCATTTTAACTGGAACTTTTATTTAATTACTTGGAAAGTTTCCTTTGCGCCAACGGACTATTTATTTTCACCATTAATTCCATGAAAACACGAGTGTTACTTAAAAAATGCTAGCATATAGAAAAAAAGCAAGGAACGCGCAATAAGCGCTAATAATGTGGAATGATTCCAATAATGTTATCTAACAAAACTAATGAATCTAACATTGTATTAGAACCAAATACTTTCTTAAACAACATAAACAATAAAAATACAAATAACTAATACGTTTAACATGATAGTATTAAGTTTTGCTTTTAATTTATGGCAAAAATGTTTGACTACGTTTATGCAGTGTTTCATTAAACTCAATATAGTATTTTTTAAATCAGAGAAGGCACATTCTTAAAAACTATGTTTACTTTACATTAAAATGTATTTTTCATATTTCACCTACTTCTCATATATATTGCTTATTCTAGTAACTATTCTTACTGCATTTTGGAAACAAAGACGGTCAGTTGAGACGGAACTGTTAAAATGACTAGCAGTTGAGGTCTCCTTTAACCAGTTTAGTCTAATTGGTTAAAAAGACGTTACCGACTTCAAGTATATGTAATGAGGTATTTGTATAAGTAAAGTTAAACTTCGTTTTTGACTTAAGCCTACTGTGTGTGATAAGGTATTGGAATAGTTAGGCATAAGTACTATTTCTGACTTAAGCCTAGTGTAAATAATGTGTTTATATAACTAGGGTTAAACACCCTTTCTGATTGGTACACCTGTCTGCTTTGTTCGAACATTTTCACTTCAGAAATTTAAGAACAATAAACAGGACACTGGCAGTGATACATAAATATTAAATATAAATCTCTGATAAGGTACTTGTTAAACGCTGTGATAAACATATCAAGAAATGATGAATAATATACCAATAAAGGATCCCAGGTATAAATAATACAAAAATTCCAGATTTTTAACGGAAAACAAGTTTGAGGATTGTACGAGCTTTTAACTGAAGAATGGACTTTCTACGGACGCTTCCAACCTCATACTTCTTCCAAAGAAAACGTTTCTTTTAGAGAAGCTAGATTAACAAGCAACGATTTGATAGCTCTGTTGGTAGCCTTTAAAACATGAAAGCCGCGTTAGCTCAAAACATTTTTTTAATGAAACTTTTACTCGAAAGAAAATAATAATATCATGGTAAATACAGAAGCGATATAACTGGATTTTTACACTAAAAAACGAGATTACCACGACTTTGTTTTAATCTTAAAATAGTTGACAAACAACAGTATCAAAACCTACTGCTTTTAAAACACAGACATTGCCGTTCAAGAAATATCCACGAGCTTATGTAAATAGTTTGGTCATAACGAAAACTCTCACACACAAGCCCCTCCTTTTTTTGTTTTTGTGAACATCTTTACACGCATATATCTCAGTGAATACACATTTCCAGTCAAGACTACTTTTATCTAAAGACTTGCTGTCGACAATACTTTGATATCAATCATGCTACTAAAACAAACTTCCTATAAACAGGTACATACATACATATACATACACACACACATATATATACACGTTTTCTTAACATTTAATTACATTAACCTGCAAGCTTCAAATAACATTTTGATAATTAATTGATTTTATACGTCATTCTACTATTTGACATAATTTTTAAAATTATATTTATAAAAACGAAATTTTACAGTAAAAAATGCACTGAATTTTCGAACATTGCAGTTCGTTAGGTTTAGTACCCACGTGGCATTGGTGCTGCCACAGTAGTGCATATAGTTTCTTTTCCGCTGTCACAGTTGTTATAAATTTGTTTTTAAAGCATTAACTTGGAAGGAAACATCAAATTACATTAATAGGCTTTAAAAAAAAAAGAGTAAAAAAGACGATTAAAAGAGTCAAGTATTTTTATGTACATAAAATGATCTAACGTAAATTATAAAATGACACAGGTTTTCATAAATTAATAGTTTTGTTTCTTATAATCACATATATAATACAATTATGAACCTTACTCGCAATAATTTATATTTCTTATAAAACAATATGGATGACACCATCTAGCGAGCACATTAAATATAAATATCTTCTGGTGAGTATTTTATTAATATTAAAAATTAAGTATATATTCAAAAACAATTATATGATGCAACTGACAAGAGAGCAGACTTTAAAAACCAGCAAAATATTTACAACATGTAAGTTTACAATAACATTATTCCTATGTTGAGTATCTGACCGCTACTGAACACCTCACTTCCAAACTAACCTGCCACTGACAAGAAAAGTCCTTAATTTTAGCAAGTAGGCTTACAATTCAGTCATCACAACAGAGTAACGTAAGTTAGTCTAAAGTGTATTATTAAAATCAATGAATACAACGTTTCAAGTTAGTTTAAAAAACTGTACACACTAAAAACAAATTATAAACCAATTATAATAATACTGAAACGGTGTTTGTTTTATTAAGTTAAAATAAAAATATGTAAGTTACAGATTATTTATAAATAAAATATAAAAATGCTGGGTAAAAAAATGACATTCATGCTCTTCAAATGTTTTTTTCATGTCTAGGAAATTAAAAAAATTACACTTTTCAGTTGATTCTGGCCTCAAGTTAAAAAACCATACCAATTTATACATGTTCAACTTACAATCATATTTCTATTTCATATTGTTTCCTTACTTTCAAAATCTTGCTACAAATTGAGTCTTTGTTATTATTATTAAGCATGAAACATTCAATAGCCAACAATATCAAACCTCTTATTAAAATATCTTTAACACTAGCCAAAACACTCCTATTTTAGACTATGTTTCAGAGCAAACTTTCAACAACACACTTTCTCATAAATAGATATATCTTTCTACAATAACTTTCTCTGGTATTTCTTCAGACTATTATATTGCTTCCACTGGAGAGCTTAAGACTTGCCTTTTAATAAAATGAGCACATTTTTTGGTCTTACTCTGTCATTCTTCAACATGACTAGACCTTGGAGTAAAGCTTTGCAACTAATATACATGTCAGATACTTATATATACACACAAGTGAAGATGTAACATGTGTTTACTATAGAACAGAGAGATAACAAAAGATATACAAGGCTCTACCAGGGGCCAGCCAACACTATTTAGTATGCTTATTCTCCACCAGGGGCCAGCCTACACACTTTTTCTTTAAAACTCAAATCTGAGAATAAATAAGGAACAACATAAAAAACATTACATAGCGTGCAACAATGCAAACATTTCGTTGGACTGTCTTGTGCAGTTAAAATGAATGGTATAATCAGTCAGCCTAGAGCTACACTCAACCTTGCTGGGTTCTTATGTTTATACTTACTGTATGCTGGATTTTCTGATTCTAATATGGCGTAAATCTATTGTAACCACTTCGATACACTGCTGCCTGTAAAACCAAAGAGCTTAGATTATCAGCTAAACAGAATAATAACCTACATAGACAGTAAAACATTTAATGTAAAAAAATTAGAATGTTTACAAGTTTTCATAAAAGTACTGGTGGCTGTGGCCTGTGCTAAACAGTTATATGAATTAGACAGGTTGAGACATACAACTTCAAGTTAGATTCTTAAAACCAAATAAAAACAGTAAATTACAATCCCAGTTTACTCCATGTTCACACATTTACCAGTTTACACTGCTGTTTTTATGTTCATGTTTAATACTTTATCAAGTCTTGCTGTTTACATTGTCTCCCACAAATCACTCAGATTCTGGTTACATGCTTGTTTATAACTGAAATACTTCTTATTGTCTCACATAAATCTTTAGATTTATTACAGATATTAGACATATTTCTTGAGTGTTTGGAGTTATTGTGTTTTCCATTTAATTTAAATATTTAGGTACTAATCTTTACTATATTACTGAATTCCAATTAGTTACTTTTAGTACACAAAAAATATTCTTTTTTATTTATACCATAGCTATGCTCACCCCATATCCAGTAACTGGACCAATAGTGTGTCCAAGGTAGGGGTCAGTGTACTCTCTACCATATGTGTAGTACAGAGAAGGAGAGCTAGAAATAGACAGAAAATGTTGATTTTTACGATAGAGGCTTATTTCAACTTTAACATTATGTAATTAAGAAAATGGTTTACATTCTATCAAAGACTATGAAACGATGTACTAGATACAGAGATTAAAGTGTTGCTGTACGAAGGATTTGACAGATCGTCTGAAGATATTTATTTTGACCACTAACTGACATGCGACATGACTGCTGTCTCCTTCAGTCAATATTTATTTGGACCACTAATTGGCATGTGACATGACTACCATTACCTTCTATCAATATTTATTTTGACCACTAACTGATATGTAGCATGATGTACTAGATACAGAGATTAAAGTGTTGCTGTACGAAGGATTTGACAGATCGTCTGAAGATATTTATTTTGACCACTAACTGACATGCGACATGACTGCTGTCTCCTTCAGTCAATATTTATTTGGACCACTAATTGGCATGTGACATGACTACCATTACCTTCTATCAATATTTATTTTGACCACTAACTGATATGTAGCATGACTACTATCACCTTCTATCGATATTTATTTTGACCACTAACTGATACATAACATTACTAGTATCAACTTCTGTCAATATTTATTTTGATCACTAACTGATGCATAACATGACTACTATCTGACCTCTAAAACAAGTCTTTAGACTTTATTTCCTTCTGTAAATAGTATATTCATGCTACAAATCAAAACTTTGGAAGTTACATGTGAAATAAAACTTAAGTTTTTCTATGAAATCATGACATATGCAACTCTTGGGTTTTTATTATTTTCCTAGATTTATGCATACCTTACACAAGTGAAATTCCAGGATAGCTACTACATTGTTTTGTCTTCTAAGGAGGATTAAACTTGTATTTTCGTACAAACTTCTGATAAGCAGTACTTTCATCTCACAATACACAAGATGAGCAATGACCAAAATTAAGTATATAGAAAATTCATTTTTGTAAACAAAACTTCTCATATAAATCATTAAAATTTTTTTGCAGTCAAACTAATTATTTGATATGAGATTTTTTTATGTTTTACTGAAACTGAAATTTTCCAACTTTACTAAAACCATTATATGAGAATGACTAGTATTTTATTAAAGGGTTTTCGTCATGAAATTTTTAGCTCATATTCCATGACTTTACAGTAAATTAAGAATTTTTGACTTTCCCAAAGATTGATATAAAATCCAACAACCACATTTTTTCATTCTTACAACAAAAACTGTTTCCTTGTGCCTACTGAAACAAAGGTTGTGGAATACCTCGACACCTGCACCTTCCTTCAAACCAATATCCAACATAACTGACACTCCTACTGTTATACACTTACCCTGCCACTGCTGCATATGTGCCAGCAGGTTGAGCAGCGGCTGCTGCCGCTGCAGTGTAGCTCCGTGCCACCGCTGCCGTATAAGCTGCACTGGCTGCGTAGGTGGCCTGAAACCAAAATGATCAAATCTGTCCTTGAAAAAGTTAATCTAAAGCCATCTTTGCTTTCATTAACTGCAATAAATTAACTTCATCATATGCAGATCCAAGTAAGAATATTGCACTCTGGTTCTACCAACATGTTTAATTATACTTTCAGATATTCTGTTTATAATTCGTTCAAGGAAAACCAAAACATCAAACGATATTTAATCTCAATAAAGCTTCCTGATAAGTTATCTCTAATACAAGTATGTTAATATTTAAAAAAAGAAAAAAGGATTCTTTTCATAAAAGTTTTTAAAATAATAACAGGTGATACAAACATACGTTACAAAGAATTCACGTACACATTTACACAGAGTTTAAAGGAGATTTTTGTGTTATTCACATGTCATAATTACTTTGATTAAAATACATTCAGTCAATATCACAAAACTAACAAGTTTTCTGTTCTTACAACAAATTGTAATTTTATTTACAACAATAGACAGGAAGATACCCATTCACTTAATACAAGTATATATTTGAATAAACCACATCTTAAAATACTGTATTACTAAAACAAGTTGTATGATATTAGTTAGATGAACTGGAAAACAAAAATGCAAATTAAATCATTTTTCACACTTAAAAATTATAATTTTCCTGTACTGAAAATTTATTTCCAATAGGTACTTACAAGATTAGCTATTCCTGTTCAGTGCTGCCCTCTATATGCAAAGTTTTTCTTTATGCATGCCCCAAGCTTTCTGCTCAAACAAGAGCACGCTATGCTCATGTGACTCCCTCTACACTCCTTTACCAAATTAACACTTTGAAGTTTGGCAGAAGTCAGCCCTGGAGAAATGTGAAAAGGAAGGGTGGGAAGAATGAGAGGAGATAAGTATCTATTGGAAATACATCTTTATAATAGAAAAATTATAACTTCCAGTACAGAACTTACCTCCTCTCACAATATTGGACAGAATCAGATATGAAGATCATAAGAGGAGAAACCACACCACTTTTTGAGCCAAGTATACTCTGTGTAATGCACAAGGACAGAAATCCTTAGATGTACAGTGGCTAGGGCATGGCAAACTGCACTCAGTAAGTCAACTATATCCAAAATCGTCTTGCAGGGTACAGACAACCAAGGGAGGGCAGGTTAAGGATTATACTGCCTTTATCTCAAAGACAAAAATTGGGGATTAAGACTATCTGGGTATGTCATGAGGATCACCACCAATCTGTCAATGATATCTATCGCATGGAATCATCTACCCAACTGTGGCACAAGTTGGCACCAAAGGCATCCCCTTAATAGGAGAACAAAGGATAGTCAAAGGTAGAACTGCAACAATCCAACACATCATCACCAAGACACAGATGGAACCACATATCATCACCAAGATCCAAGACATAGATGGAATGACACATCATCACCACAACCCACGACACAGAAGGAGCAACTGGGGTAGTAAGATAGACAACCCAAACTTTTGTGAGCACTTAGAGAATTCAAAACCTCAATGTCCAGAAACCAACTTCTACATAAAGGTGAGGGCTCCCAATCAAAGGGGTAAACTGCAGTTGCAATGACTCAACTCTCATGTTAATGTAAATAGCATTAGGAGTCCATATCAGCTCAACTCCAGTGGCTGTGTATATGTGATCAGAAGGCTATGTCAACCAGCAAGGTAATGGTTCAATTCCAGTTGTTCTGTACATTTTATAAGGAGGTCATGTCATCTATGAATGTGATGGCTTAACTCTAGTGGTTGTGTAGATAATGTCAGATGAGCATGTCATCCAATAAGGAGATTGTTCAACTCCAGTTGTTGTGTAAATACAATCAAGAGGCTGTGTCAACCAGCAAGGTGATGGTTCAGCTCCTCCAAAGGCCACATCACATCGACACCAGCAGAACACCACCACCCCACTTTTAACTGAATGGTTCTAATCTGTTTCTTGTGGAGCTCATTCAACAACTTGGAAATGAAAATGGTAAGGACTCCCACAAGGAAAATGAGGAGTCAGGAGGAATACTATCTTAAGAGACAATACAATGGGTGACCAAGAGATGATATTTTGAAAAGCAGACCATGCCATGTTATTTACTTGAAGCATGGCACAGATGGGCAGCAATTCCCTTCTGCTTTACCCATTCACACCAGGGGTGGTACAGACTGGAATGAGCATGTTTAGGAAGCAAAATATCACAAGGTTATTCACCTTCAAGTGATCTCATGAAAATTAACGATCTCCATGGTGAGCACTATGAGGAAAGGACAAGTCAATATGGCATACAATATGGATTTAGAGTTAAAGAACACCTGGAAAGGTACTAATTAAAGTATCAACTCTCTATACAATGTGTGATACAATTACAAAATAAGAAAGCTTTGTTCCAATTCTAATTTATTAATGGCTAAATGTACAAGCTTACATCATGAAAAATGAACCAGCTACAAAGAAGGTAGCTTCTTATATGAGTGTATGTAGATATGAGAAAAGTAGATAAATTAAAAAGAGTCACAGACATCACTTACAGGTAGCTGATATCTCTCTGCTCCTGCATAAGCTAGAAATGGGTCTTGGTAAACACCACCTGGTAATAGAAGTCTACAACAGACAAGGATTAAAGACGAATCTTTAGGTGCTTTTCAAACAGTTGCATTTATAATCTGATATGTATTTTGGTTTTCCGTTTTGTCATTATAACATTTACCATCTAATACATATTTTCATTCTCTTTTTTCTCTATATTTATATCAGTTGTATTATACAACAAATTCTTTCAGTTAAAATGGAAGTTAATCTAACAACTATGTTTATATAAAGTTTAAAGTGTTATAAAAAACTTGTGACAGTTTTTAAATTTGTCACTTTATCTGGAGTCTCTGGCTAATTGATACTTTCTAAGTTTTGATAATCAAACTAATACCAGCTAATTTCAAATAGTGAAGTACAAAAGTGTGATGTAGACATTTTATTCTTATCAACCCATGCTAAATTATAGTGCCACTTTACAGCAACTTAATTTAATTTATATTACCACAAACATTTAACAATAATACTGGACAAACCAAGATTATTTTCTAAACGTTTATCAACTCAGAGAGTTAAGCCTAACAATGTCTAGAAACAACTTTTTTTTTATATCCAAAGAAAGTTTAACGGTTTATGAAATATAAATCCAGCTGGAACACGAAGCATCAGCAAATAAAACAAGTTAAATGATATGATGAAAACAAACATTTATTTTTCATAATTCTCATTGTTACCTAGAAAGATGGTATAACTATACAAGTAGAAGTTTCACCAAAACATCTACAAATAAAAAAAGCATACACATACTTAGTTTTGTGTCCAATATGTTAGTGTAAACCAAACTTAACTGGAGAAACAATAAAACCTAAGATATCTGTTTTATTGGTGTAGTAGCATATTGTTCTGAATTCTAATATATCAGATTTAGTGGTGTAGTAACGTATTGGTCTAAATTCTTATATATCAGTTTTAATGGCATAGTTACATACTGGTCTGAATTCTAAGATATCTGTTTTAGTGGTGTTGTAACATATTGGTCTGAATTCTTGTGCTTACGGAGTATAACCATGTAGGGCAGTAGCTGCTGCTGCTGCACTAAGGGGGGATGATAGATGGGGGAAAGCTCCCCTTGCTCGGCCTCTTTGGATTGCTACTCCTCGCAAAGCTGCAACTGAAATCACAAGAAAAACAATTATATTCCAGAAATAATTTTGGAGAACATTAGTTATGAACTAACATCATAAATGTTTGATTTGTCTACAAGAAGTTTACTTCTTGTTATACACTGTTTATACTCTAACAGTGTTTTCATAGAAAACATTAAACCTTGAATCTTAATCAAAGTGAGAAATCAAACTTCTGATTGGAGGATAATTAAGATTTTGTAATATTATTATCTTAAGTTGGAAACAGCATCATTTTACGAAATATACATATTCTATGGGTATACTTAATATTTAGGGACCTACTGATTCATCTAAACTGTTCTATTCACTAAATGAAACTATTACAAAAAACTCTCAAAGCCAAACTCTCAATATAGTTAACAAGATTTCTCTTAAACTCACTTAAATTTATTGTTTCAACAATATCCAAAGACAATCTATTTCAAATTCCAACCATCCCGTTAGAAAAATGAAACTGTTTTAGCTGAATATGACTTCCACCCTGCTTCTAGTCTTACCATTCTCACCATGAAACCTTAACAAAGATGACACATCAACTTTATCAATTTCCTTTACTATCTTGAACACTTCAATTAACTCTTATTTAAAAAAAAAAAAACAGTTTGGGAGATTTCAAACTCTCCTCATATGACAACCTTTCTATCCCAGGCACCATTCTAGGAACCCTTCTCTGAATATTTTCTAACAGTTCAGCTATGATAAGGAGTCCAAGAGTGAATACAATTCTCCAAATGTGGTCTTACCAGTTACATATAGGTAACATAATATTTAGGGACCTGATGGTCCATCTTGACTGTCCCTTCCACTAAACTAAACCAAAACTATTATAAAAAAAATCAGGGGCCATCCAATAATTACATAGCACAATTTTCCTCCCTTTTTAATATCCCTTTTTCCCCCCTATATAAAACAGTTTGAATAGCATCACTTGATCAGCTCCCCTCACTTGACCCAAATCCTTTGGGTGTAAGTACCTTTAAAATTATATTAACCAATAACACTGCACAACAAAGTTTTTGCTTCTTGAACACTGTTGGGTGTTCCTTATAGATTTTTGGCTGCTGATCACTAAAATCACATCCAAATTTGCCCATCACGTACTGTTTCATCGAAATCTTCAATTTCACCAAGACATTGCTACAATGGAAAAACGATATCAGGGCAACTGAAATCCATCAATGTTTGCTGACTACTGTTAGACACTGCAACGTGATGCACCGGACATTGAATATAAACGAAAATCAGGAACAAAACACTTTAATTATGTTGAACTTAATAGCGTATTAGAAACATAAACGCAATTAAATACGTTATTGCCGGTAAACAGTTAACTGTCTATTTCTCAGCGTTCCTACGTGATGAAGCAAAACCAAACTATATTTGTGCATACCCACCAGGTGCCTGCCATAATCAGCAAAACTTTTCAGGAAGCAAAACTTTTCAAAACAATTGTTGTGCAGTACTTATTTGGTAAATTACAGAGTCATTAGTGACGTTCTTCTTGTTTTCCAACAAACATTAAATATAAGTAATGGTTTGTCCAATTTTGACAACACTACTAAGTCAGAAAAAGAGAGTACTGACAAAGGACGTGGAAAATATAACTTTGGGCCCGTCCAGGATTTGAACTACTGCCAACTAGTGGATTATGATAAAATCATATTTTCAGCTCACTTGCCAATGAGATAATATTAATTTCAATTCCAATTGAAGAATGCTAAATTACAATATAATTTACAGTACAACTATTTGAGGTCTATAGAATAGTCCATATAATGGGGTTGGTGGGTATCTAAGACCGTGTTACAATGAGTAAAAGTGGGTTAGGGGGTGTTACCCCATATCCTTACATAATTTTTAAAAGTTTAATTTAACAAGTTATGATAAAATTATTTTCTGTTTTAATTGAAAAATAAAGGGCTTTCTATCAGCTAGACAATAAATGTGGTAGACTGACCTGAGCAGTTGGTTTTAACATGTCTTGTAAGTACAGTTATAATCCATAGGTTGTAAACATCCATATTATTGGTTTGATATCAATTTCAAAAACATATTTCCTTAACATCACTGTTGTCCTGTATTGTTAGTTTAGTACATGGAATAATTAAAAAAAAACATGCCAGCTGCAGAGACTGGGTTAAGGAATAAAACAACAACAATTTATTCTAATCATTACAAGTTTTTGTTACTGATTGTTACACTGCTATATTAATTTAGTTACATTATTACATAAACTAATATTTCTGACCCTTGTAAATGATTTTCTTTGATCAGAAGTTATTGGTGAGGTAAAATAATTTATGAAATGCTTTGGTAAACCTTTCTTGACACCAGAACTCTTTGATTCCATGATGGTTGCTCAAAGAAGAAAAGTTTTTCACCCTTCAGCATGCTAACATGTTTAAGTATTATTTCAATAACTCCCACATGATTATATTTCTACTATATTACAGCAAAATGTATTATCAAGAAAGACAGCTAAATTCACATACTTACTGTTTGGGATAGTTGTGGTTTTCTTGGTTTGTGTCCTTGCTGTAGCATTATTCACCTAATGCCACAAGAAGTACATTTTTTTATTAAAATGTGTTTCTTGCACATAAGTATCTATATTTTAGTAAATCAAGATTATCTTTAGCCATTAAAATAAGAATGGTTACAATGTGGTAATACATCTTAATTGATCACTCCATATTAATAATAGTTTTTAAGATATGTTTTAATAAATCTAAATTTGTCAATAAAAAGCTTATTCTTTACACATAAATATTACTGAGAAAACATAATCAATAAAACAAAATATTTCTTTTTATGCTTCAAAAATAAAATGTCTAGGAAATTGCAGTTTATATTGCACTTAAACAACAAACATAAAGACAAAATTACAATATAAAACTGTCAAGAAATCTAGCAACAATTATATTTCAGTTTTGAGTTCTTCTATAGAAATGTATAAAACAGTAAAAAAACACACGAGCAGCTACGCTACCAGTATTATTAAATTTAACTAGCTTAAAAGATTTAAAAACACACACTATTTAAACCATTTGAGTTTATAATCGTTATATAATGTAAAAATAGAAAAACGCCAATTTACAAATTTGTTTCTGATTTCTATTTGTCTTTTATTGGTTTTACTACACTTAAGTTACTTTGCACAAACAGCCTCCTTTCACCATCTAATGAAACTTTTACAGTCTCGGTTATCCAATGTTCTCTTTGAAAGATTACAAAGGTATTAACAAAATAAAGGCAAGGACAACCAACTCTCTCCTATCATTAGCCATTTGTTCAGTTTGTTGAACTAATACTTAAGCTACTTATATTTTGTTATAAGTACAGATTCTTTCATACCGACAGTGCAATGTTTAAATAATAAATAATAGAAGAAAAACAACAAAACCTGATTAGAATTATAAAATTATCTGTCTGCTAGTTGAAATACTGACAAATACTGCTGACATTAGTTTCCTGCTATAAACTCCAGAGGACTTGATTTGTTACCTTCTAATCAGATGTTCAAATCAGGTAAAAAGTGTGCTTGTGTGCAATGATGGATAAACAAAATATTGTCAAATCAATAATTATGCAGTTAAATATGTGAATAACATACTTGAGCGAACAATAATTCCATAGTGTAACAATGTATCAGCAGATGGCAGCTGTGTAGTAGCTGATTAAATATTTTAATTTATTATTATATGTTAGTCCTTTGCCCAAATCAACAAAACTTAAATTATTCTTAAGAAAATACAACGGCTCTGGTAATCGTAAGTAAAGAAACAAACCAAAGTAAAACAGGTGAAGTTATATTATACTACACAAGGTTTTTATCTCCAAACCGAAACTATACCTTCTAGCACAGTTTCACAAAATTTCATGAGAGCTGTACCGAGTGATTTTGGTAGCATACGATTATATAAACCTTTCTTTCTTTTTCCAAGAACTAATTCATTCTTAATGTTAAAAGCAAGATTTAAAGTGTCTAGAAATTACTCGTAACAACTGATGTCGTAGTACTTACGAAGGTTTTATCTGTGTTTAAAAAACAATTGTCATTTAGCACATATGTCGCTGTATAGCTCGCTGAATACATCCACCACTCTCTCAGTGGCTGTGTGGTAAGTCTCTCGGCTTATAGCATTCAAACAGGGTTCCAACACCCATGGTCAGTGAGAAATAGTTAATAATAAAGTAAACCACGAATGTAATAATATGAAACATTTATTAAACGGTTGGGAATTTTCAAAATTCCATCTTCGGTAATATAAAAGTACTGAACAAACACTGTAGCTCTTAGATTAACGAAGATGTAATTTTAGAAATTTCATTACGTTTAATAACTGTTATCTCCATATATATTTATATATATATATTTATTTTAAAGAACATTCTTGTCCAGTAGATGGTAGCACTAGCAGGGCTTTCTCTCCTCCGAGCGTACATGCAAAAACGTCATTATTTATTTTCATTTGCAAAAGGCTCTGTATTTTTTATTACTATAATACCAGTTGTAAAGGCAGGTATACAAATAAAAGCACTGCTCTTGTTAGACTTGACAGTATACATCGCCATTTTTCACCTAAGTACTTATTTAAAGTTGTGACTATCTCTAATTAGGTATAGGTTGTTGCGCTGTCCTTTCGTCTGCAGTCTTTCCTCTTCTTTAATCAATTTATTTGAATGATTCATGAGAAATACCCTGGTTTTGTTGACTTCTATAGTACTTTAGTTCGTTATCAGTTAGATGAATGCTTTTAAGAGGCTTCTGATATTTTTCTTCTTTTTATTAGTGTAAGGTTTATATCCCCCCCTTTTTTTTCCACAGCATAGCAGTTCATAGAATGACTCCTACATTATTTTTTCAAGTACAAACATTTAGATTATAGAACCGTCATTTTTTGACAGAGTTATAACTATAATCTTGAACTCAGAAAGTCAAATCCTTTTGGTTGATGTATTTGACCACACCCAAGGTCTCACATTTAATTTACTCGAATCCAGCCCAAACGAATTTAAATTTGAGAGAAGAGATCCCGATGAGTAATAAAATAGGCACGCCTCACGCTTGATATTGTTGGCGCACAAAAATATAACTAATAAAAATGGGGAAAAGGTCTCACAGTTTATTCTAATCCTGCCTAAAAGATGTCGCGGCTGTCGATGGTTCCCTCTTGTTTTAGTATTCTTCCAATTACATGTTTTTTTTCTCTCTCTCTTTCTCCATTGAGGGGAATCGTGTCTCTGATTTTAGCACTGTAAATTCAAAGGCTTACCGCGGTCTCGCCAGAAGACTCTCTCTGACATGAATGGCTGCTGTAGATATATTATTACTGTAGTTTTCCATGTCTGCCATGGTCAGGAATTCTTAACTTTTATTGGTCTCTTTATTTCTACAATTAGTAACTAGTTAACAGTTACATTTGGGTGATGGTAACGACATCCTTTCTCCTATAAATTTCTTCTAAACATTATTAAAGAAATATTTCCATCGTGGATTTCTTCTATTTTAAAGGTATTTCTTCTTAGGGTCTTACAGTAGTTTTTTCCACCATCCTTTGTTACGGTCCTGTTTACACTTAACTTCTATAAAACTTAATATCCACTTCTGTAGACTATTGTGTTACACTCTGAAAGAAATTATTTCGGAGGTCCATAAACTGTGCGTGAAGAACAACTTTTGAGGGACCATTTTATTACACTGAAGGGATAGAGGTCCACGAGAAATGTCTAAATGGTGTAACATGAGCTTCCATTTGTATTCACACATTGTAATGGAACTGACATATAAACTTGGATATGCGCACTTACTGTAATCCAACCCATTTCTAGCGTGAGGATACTGTAACCTTCAAACATACGAGCAGGAAATATCCCCTCTTTTACTTGTATTCTTTTTTTAATTGAACTTGGTTTTGTTCTTAGTTCCAAGGCAATATTTAATTGTGGCTTTCTCAAAACTTATATCTAAGTTTATTTCTACAGTTTCAAAATGACACTCTTCTGAGTAATACAGTTCCTAAAAATTTAGGGGCCCAACATAAATGAAGCGTACATTGATCACAGACGGAAGTGAGCGCTTCTTAAATGCTTATTGTAATAAGAAATGTTTTAGGCAACACTCACTAAAATTTTCTTCATAATTCCAAGTTTTATCACCACTAAAATAATCTCCAAATTGCCATGACAAAACCGAGTGTCGTTGTCTCCTAAGTGGTTCACCGAGTAAGTTTTCTGCATCCATCGACAATATTAAGTGCTTCTTTAAAGAAACTGCCGTGTCTCTGTAACTGTGACAATACCTTTAGTCATAAATCTACAAATGATGGCATTAGGACATTACGAAAAAGTCTATAACCTGTTGTAGAGCACTGATATAAACAGATCTATAAACTGTTGGTATCTCTGATAACTATCTCTGTGTCAGGTGACACTTCTTAAACAGTTTAAGTGTTTGTGCTAGTTATAGTTTTTAAGTCTAAAATCCGAGGTTTAATGTCTGATAAATGAGAAGAGGGTGTGGAAATCTGATTAGATGGCGCAATGTACGTTTACATTTGAATGGAAGTTTAAGTCTGTTTATAAATAGATTCAGTTCTTTACAAAGTTTTCACTCATAAATGTACAAAACTGGAATCCTAAATTCATTTCAAATGTGATAGTAATTATTTCAAGTACGTAAACAAGGCATATCTCACTTTAAATATAATATAATAATTCAACTAATCTTTGTAGTTAAACTTTTATTTCTCCGAGGCTCAAGATGGTTAACATTAAAAAGTAATCTAAATCTGGTGCACTAAACATTGGGTTATATTGTGCACGTTTTACTTTGCATAATATCCAGATGAGAAAGGAGGCAACGTTTGCACAAGTAGTTTTTACGTTAACACAAATTTCACCTTAAAATACTAGTATTACAACTAGCTAACGATAAGCACTGAAATGTTTATATTGCCACCAGCACAAGAAATGTCTATCCAATGTTGTCTCAAGGCACACAAGTGATCAAGTTTCAAGCAGAGTGTGTGAATATAAGACATTCAACTATGTCATTCAAACCATACACTCCAACGAATGAAGATAAACGACTAAGGGAAGAAAGTGGAAAGTTAAAACAACTCCCAAACACGTGATCATAGTCAAACTTAGAAGAAAAACTGAAGAGATGAATGCAGAATAGAATAAAACATATACAATTATACGTGACGCTAATCTGAAATCAAAAACTTACAAGCATCGAACTCATTATGTATAACCTAAACAAGAGATAAGCTAAGCTTCTTTACAAAATTAATTATTTACTATGTGTCGTACCACACAATATACTTTTAACATCATTCACTCATTCAAAGCTACCTTAAACAAACAAAAATAGACACAAACACCCTCTGTGAGTTGTCAGGGAAACTTCTATTGTGCGTAATTCCTAACAGGATGGACATTTCTTTGCTGACTGACTCTAATCTAAGACCAAACGTTAGAACAGCAAGTGCTACCACAAAGGATAAAGGTCATGCACCTCTATTTTGCGTCCCTCAACCACCGTGCCGTTCAACTGCTCTCGTGCGCGATCAGCATCCACACTACTTGCGAATGTTACGAAACCGAACCCCTGCATGCATAAAACAAACAAGAAAAAACATGCATTAATAACCGTGCACTTCAACAGAACTCCCCAGTAAAGACAAATTACATAGATATTATAATTCACAGTGTTGGTTTAGGCACCAGTCAGGGATTATATGCCTTTCCAGACATGCAGCACTTGTCAGTTTGGTGTGCATGTCTTCATAGCTTCCATAACTGATGAAGTTCGAATTAATAAGAATTCTGACAGATAGGCTGTTAGAAGCTTCAAGAAAAAACAGAATGACACAATACTTCAGGAATATAGGAACAAATCACGTTGTTTTAAAGTTAAACCTTTTTTGTAATTTTAGCAAAAACACCGTGTGAACAAATTAGCTTGGTGAAAACAAACAACACATTTATCACAAAGTATTAAAGACGAAAGTTTTAGTTTATATTACAAAATAGTTGACTTTTGAAATATATACTAATCTATTTTAAACCGTATGATCTGTAGATAAAGCACCATTAAAATCTGTGTAACAAACACAGTTTTAATCATATTCTGTAAAACTTATGATCAGTCAGTTAGAGAAGTATGACATGAGATTTTCAAAGCATTTTTTACTCTTTTTGCCCATGCATTCATGCTAAAAATAATCAGATATAGCACATGAAAAGAAAATATTAGTTAAAAATATAAACTCATTAAACCACTGATACTTTCACCCAATATTTCACTGTTATTTATATGCACAATTAAGATAAATTACTGGAACTATCACAGTAAGTTAGCAGTAAACATATTTGCAAGTTTTGTTAGCCAAATGTGGTCGATCAGCCACTCTGTACTTGCCTTGAAGATTAAACATTATGGATACAGAAATTTGGCTTTCATAAATTCTATGGCACAGAGAACTGGAAAGGAAATAAAACTGTTATATCAAATATCTGTTGCTGTTATTTTGTTTTTTTCCTGTGGATTTTGACTTTTATGGTGACTTGTTTAAAGAGAGGTATGGTAACAATCAAATGTGTGAACAAAATTAACATGGGTTCATTTTAATATAAATAATGACTGAAGAAAAAGCTATTAAACTAACATACTAATTTAAGTTGATGTAATGGAAGTAAACCAGTGGCATACAATGAAGAAATAATGCACATCTATTTATCAGTAATTTGTAAAATTACATATATAACACAAATTACAATGGTTTCCTTTTGTTTTTTTCAAATACCTCATAAACATGATCTCAAGTATAAGTTTTAGATGTTTTAAAATACAGTTAAAATGAAAATATTATTTAATCCTATAAACCATCAGTACACATATAATCTGATAAGACATCAGTCTTTAAAAAAATCAAAATACTACATACACTTATGGAACACAGTACTACGAACAATGGAAAATACATTTTTAGTTTTCTTATCATTATTCTGGATAATAGAAACAATATCAGAAAACTAGGTGACCACCATAAAGTTATCCACATCTGAGACATTTTATACAGTTTTGTAGCTATAGCTATAATTTCTAAAAGTATATGAAGAGCTTGGTCTGTAAAACATCTAATACAAATTAATTAAAGTAAAACAAAATGTTTTCCTTATCTTACTTATGTATGTAACTATTTTCTATCACTCAATTACACTTAATCTGACTAAATAAAGGTTTACTGTAACAAGTGGTGGGTGTATCACCTATCGGCTTGTTAACCTTAGTGCTTACTGAAAGTTTACCCCACTGAGAAAAACTGAAGTTGAGAAAGAGATTGTATACCATAGGTACAATAAGGCAGTATATTCTTAGCTGCCTGTTTTACATATAAAACACAATTGTTCAGCATATATGATAAACTTATAAAATGAACAGAATATAAAATATTGGAAAGAAAGTATAACATGTAATGAATATGAATTAATGAAAACAATTTAAAAGAGACTTAGTGCTATCAGAACAAATAGCACAAATTTTGTTTCATTTTTACATATATATATGCAACTAGATTTCCTTTCAAATGCAATGCATGCTAACAGTTAGATACATTGGTCGTATAACTTCAGTAACATTATGATGCATTACACAAATAAATATGGTCACTTAAAGCAACCACAGTTTAAATAATCTTTCCCAGGTCCAAGACTTAATGAAAACAAAATAATAGAGATACTTCTTATTTTTCTGGAATTAAAAATAAAGTCACAAAGATACACTGACCTATATAAATTGTTTGTTTGTTTTTGAATTTCGCACAAAGTTACTCGAGGGCTATCTGTGATAGCCGTCCCTAATTTAGTAGTGTAAGACTAAAGGGAAGGCAGCTAGTCATCACCACCCACTGCCAACTCTTGGGCTACTCTTTTACCAACGAATAGTTGGATTTACCGTCCCATTATAACGCCCCAACGGCTGAAAGGGCGAGCATGTTCGGCGCGACGGGGATGCAAACCCGCGACCCTCAGATTACGAATCGTACGCCTTAGCACGCTTGATCATGCCGGGCCCGACCTATGTAAAATTCCTTACACAAGAAGTAAACAAGCTTAAACTAATTAACACATCTGTAAAGTGAAAAATTTTAAAAAAAAGTTCATTTGAAAAAAATATTAAAAACGTTATGTAGTTTGAACTATATACTGCTGAATTTTTTATCACAGCATAAACAATAAGAAAACTACAGTTTTCATAATGCTAGTCTTACAAAAAAACTAAAAATATGTAAGTAATGTTTAAGTAATTTATTTATTTACATTTCTCTAAAATGCCTAGTCTTTTTAAACTATAAACTAATTGAGCATAAAAAACAAAATAAAAAAGTGGGATAATTTTCATATCCAGACAATTACTCGTTTATAAAATATTCGTACTTTGCAAATAATCATTTATAATTTGAAAACAAAAGAACAAAAAGTGGGATTTTATGAATGAAGATTTATTAAAATGGATTAGCCTAAATCACGATTTATTATTATCAACTTCCACACATGGTTTAGCCTAAATCAAGAATTATTTATATTAAATTCCACACGTTTTAGCCTAACTCAAGATTTACTAATATTAATTTCTACACACGGTTGAGCCTAAGATAAATAGGTTAAAAAGTCAAATAATAAGAAAATATATTAAAAATGAATTGTTAAACTATTCTAAGAAACAAAACTGTCAGGGTTAAACTAGACCATTCACATCATCGTTGCTTACCTTTGAGCCTCGTTCATTAAAAATAATTTCAACATCGAGTATTGGACCAAATTGCTGTAAGTAAAATAATATAAATAAATTTAAGTAAGAATTACGGAAAGAAAACATGAAAGTAAATTTTATCCATAACGACCATATCAAGTTGTCTTAGTCTAAATATATTATTAAATGTAAAAACTCCTTATTTACATTAAAAATCGAACAAAGATATTGATATCAATAAATAATTTCTTATGGAGTTAAGTTCACTTTCGTTTAAATCAATGGACATATCAATATTTTTTATTAAAAATAATTGAAATTGCACTATATCAGAAATAAGGGTCCATGAAAGCGATATGCAGCTCACTAGAAAATACCGGTAAAGTAATTTAAGAATTGCTTAAACTTACCCCAAACAACTGTCTCAGGTCAGAATCACGAAATCGAAATGGAATGTTACTGATATGGAGACGTTTTGGTTGGTTAGGTTTGGAAGTATTAAGACCAACTGTTGTTGTTTGGGTAGCCACTTGTCCTTGACCTCCTGATGAAAATTCTAGATCTAAGTCTGTTTGCTACCAAGTTAAAAAAGGAAAAACTTCAAATCTCAATTTTCACGTTATAATTGCCAACTATTAATTAACGTTATTACATAAAAATTGTATGTGAATTTTCCTAAAACACTCTATTTCCTTATCGTGTAATTGTTTTGACAAGTTAGTTAATAACTAACATATTGATTTTGTGTTTTATCTATCTATCCTCCAGACCTTGTATGAAAAATGGTGCAATCTCTTGCCCATCAAGACGTCTGTCTGTCTACTTTTCGTTCAGAATTTTACAATTTACAAAAGCACTTGGTAGAAAAGAATTTTAAACATAATATGTTCCGTATCATTTGTTTTCAGTTCAAGAAAATGTGTCACTTAGTGTCAGAGCAACCACGTTAACTAACCAAAAACAGGAAGCTAAATTTTAATTAACGATTTACAGACCGTGATGTCTTTACCATAACTCGTCCCCTCACTGGTACAGCGGGAAGTCTACGGATTTACAACGCTAAATTTAGGGTTTCGACTCCCCTCGGTGGACTACGCAGACAGCCCGATGTGGCTTTGCTATATGAAAACACACACACCATAACTCACCGTTTGTTGTTCTACACCATTTGTGGTTACTATAGGTGTGACAAATGTATCCTTCTGTTGGTTAGATGACTGTTCATCATTCTGAGAATAAGGACCATAGGAGGCAGTCATTTGGGAGTGTACCATTTGCTATAAACCAAACAAGAAAAGACGGAGGAAAACATTTAAAGATGTTCTTAATAAAAACAAACAACAAAAATCACACAATAAAAAAACACAAATCACTATTAATTACAAAAATATACAGTTCTTTACCTAAAATAAATGTTAATAAAATATGTGCAATAGAAGAATATCAAATCAGTGAGCGAACTTCAAAAGCATACATCAAAATTGCTGTATCAATACTGTATTTAGAACTTTATGTACCACTATCTGTTCAGTATTTAGTGTTTTACGTACCAGAAGCTGTGTGATATCCACAATTTATGTATATAGAAATTATACAGTGTTCTCACGTTTTTCAGTACAGCATTTCCCCCTATAAACTCTTTTTACTTTATACATAATGGTTTAGCTCTCAGGATTTAAAGTCCATGTTAAAACTAATTTATACTTTTTAAGGTAATTTAGCGTTTTAAAAAAACTACTTCTGTCGCACATTCACAATAATGTTAACCATTGTTCATAACTGGAAATGTTCAAGATAAAGAATCCAGTTCTGTAAACTGTCATTGCAGCTAAGTTCTATCCCAATGTGTGAAACTGTTGCTGTCGGTTGTTTATCATAAGAGTTGACATCACAAAGGACAAAACTAGTATAATTAGACGTTGAAGGTCTAGTCAAGGCTAAGGCAAAAGTAAACAGATAATGTAACGTCCGTTAGTGCTATCAGCTGTTTTACATAATTCACAAATTACAAGGTGAAGACTACGACACTTGTAACATCGAAGTAACACTCACAGCAGGCATAACGATAGCTCTACCTACACGTAATCGATGACATTTCTTTACGCTGTTGTTATTACCACTTCCCAAACCTACTTAGCTACAACATTAAGTTCTTTTGGCACATGCGGACCGATAGTGGCAAATATCGTTACGAGTTTTAAAAACCCAATAATATTTTTTTCCAAGCCATTGGTGTTCACAAAACGAATCGCTAAGTTAGAAACACTCCAGGCATCGCAAAGTTCAAAGCGTTTCGACCCAATATGAACTCAACCACGTGTTTCAAGATTGAAATTAAACTTGGAACAATCACATAATAAGCATCAACTGAATTTCTCACAACCATTTTCTAGTTTGAAGACACATTATCCACCATCGTAACTGGTAAATAAGTTGAATATAAACGTATATGATAATAAGGCGATTAAGTCAACTGTTTATATACACCTATATAATAATACATCTATTAAGTCAACTGTTAATATAAACCTATATGATAATACATCTATTAAGTCAACTGTTAATATAAACCTATATGATAATACATCTGTTAAGTCAACTGTTAATATAAATTCTATGATAATACATCTATTAAGTCAACTGTTAATATAAACGTATGTGATAATACATCTGTTAAGTCAACTGTTAATATAAATTCTATGATAATACATTTATTAAGTCAACTGTTAATATAAATTCTATGATAATACATCTATTAAGTCAACTGTTAATATAAACGTATATGATAATACATCTATTAAGTCAACTCGTATATACCAGAATGGAAGTACAAAATTATTTGCTACATTTATACTGCACTTTCTTTAAAAAAAAAACAATCGTGTAAAAGTAACAGGATACAGGACACAGTTATATTTAAATACATTAAACAATAAAAAACAACGCGAAATTCATATTCCAGGATTATTACTAACTGGGTAACATACTAATGGTAGTGGAGTGTCTTATGAGACTCACGTAGGTCAAGTGACTGAATCAGCTACATGACAAACAAAATCACTGGTTTGAATACTGTCCGGTCTTACATTTAGCTTTTTCCGAAACATTTCTTAATATTAGACTCAAATCTTAAGACTCTATACAAGTATTTTTGAAAATATCCCAAATAAAAAGTTGCTTCAACAATCATTTAAAAACAAAAACAATACGTCTTATAGATTTATAATGTAAGAAAAGTTGGTAGATTATGCGATTATTTAGTTTAACTATGTACTATTACAGAGTAATGATATGTTGTTTAATAAGTTGTTGTTTTTTCTTAGATCATATGACATTTATAAGTTTTTAAATATTTTAATGAATGATAAAGCATAATAACACACGAAGGCTGATCACCAACAAAAATGTAAAAACTAAAAATATTCACCGGAAAAAACGATATTATCAACCTTCGAAAAGTAATTAGTGCGTTACTTGAAATGACGTAAGGACGATTAAATAATGTAACAACATACCTTACGTTCCACGTGTATTTATGAAATCGTTAGTTTTTTTTTCCTTCTAAATTCTGCTGTATTCTTTTTTGTCTTTTCTTCTACTTTTTCTGTACTAGTTATGACACAAACACCGTTAAAATGTTAAAGTATGCCACTTTTGCGAAACGCTGTTAACTGCTGGTATTTTAGTGGTCAGAACGTGAGAAAAATAACTCTACTAAATCATCGTGAAAAAGAAGGAAACGGTAATCGAAAAAAAATCAAAACCAACTTGATGGGTTTCGTGTTTGGCATATTATTTTCGTGAATTAAGTGAAAATTTATCTTCAACGATTTCTATTAATATAAGCATCCCTGTTTAACGTTTCATACTTGTGGTTCAACCTGCCTTTATTGTCCCGCCATTTAACGATCTTATTGTATACCAAACATTCAGTGATTTTATTGTATATCAAACACTCAATGACATGTTTAAATTATCAATGTTTTACGAAAGGACTAGCGTATAGCCCGTCAAAAAGTATGGGGGCAAGAGGCACCACCCCACCCATAATAAGCCCTAACCTCACATTTAATAGCTAACTGACATACATAAATTTTGTAACATCAACCTTAACCAAAGAGGCAGAAATATGAAGTCGAGGCAGTAAAATGTCAGTAAATTCCTTTGCGAGCCAATCAAAATTAAGATTATTCATGAAATAAACTCACGATGTGTCGATAGGATTATTGGTGATAAACTTCAGTTAGATTAACAACTTCTAATCAATAGAAAAGACATTACGTATTTATGTAATGTCGCTTTACAACAAAAATATAACTTAATACTGTTGTTAGTTTATACTTCGAGAATATAATATGAAATGTATAGTCAACACATCTGAAAAGACATTTGTTTTCTTAATTTGGAGTCTTCGTTGATTAAAGCGGTTTGTTTTTGTTAAAAAACGTTGGTGATATAGCATAAAATAGATAAATTCAGAAACGATTTAAGTTTAAAACTAAATCGATATTTTTTCTTCCATGATAAATTGTATGCACTTGACTCTAGACTAGCTGATCCAACACTATGTCTTTACTTATTAGCTTATTATAACACTCAATACACTTATAAGGCTTCAAGGCACACATAATTCTCTCATGGTCTGCTGGTATCCCAATCACTAAAATTGTAATGTGCAGATAGTAATCGAACTATTCTATCTAGATAAATGCATTTTAGCTTTTATGACTTCTCTTATTTCAAGAAATAGCGCGTGACGTGACACACACCGACTTTTACATATATCAGATTTCTTTCATTAGCCTTACGACCCACGCAAGTTAGTGGAACCAAAAAAATATTAAGCACAACTTCAAAAGAGATTTAAGAACTGTAAGTGTTTTACATCAAGTCAGAATATGTAATTAAATACAGAATATTAAAATAAATATTTGCTCAACCGTAAGTTGTTTTTTAGGCGGAAGTATATATACAGAAGATGGATTAGTGGCGCTTTGCATTTTTACTGTATTCTATGCATGCAAATGTTTGATGTGATTTCGTTGTATGCTATTAAAACTCATTCATTCTAAAACTTATCGCTGATTTGCTGAGGTAGAACCTGTCGCTAACTTTGAAGTTGAATCATAGCTCCAATATATCTGCAAGTTATTATGTTGTGCCTACTGGGGAGTATAAAGCCAAACTTTAGTTTTAGAAG
Source organism: Tachypleus tridentatus (assembly GCF_004210375.1). Taxonomy (NCBI): domain Eukaryota; kingdom Metazoa; phylum Arthropoda; class Merostomata; order Xiphosura; family Limulidae; genus Tachypleus; species Tachypleus tridentatus. The sequence continues at coordinate 22,016,921 of NC_134836.1, forward strand.
TTCTCATATGTACCACCGAGTGGTGCTCCGAAGAATATTGTAAGCTGCTATGCACACACGCATACATATTCAGACACTGACTTTTTCTTTTTTAAGTAAATAGTGTGAATTCGGATCTTAAGTTATTACTAACCCGATTATGCCTAGCGTGACTGTTTTTACACAATCCGTGAGCAAAACCAAGACGGACAAGAATTGATTAATTAAAACACGTCATAGTAAAACTATTTCAATAGACGTTTCGAACAGATATCCTTCCCATCATGCATTGTGACATAAAAATTAGACTAAGGAAAATTTTTTGAAAGGTTACAATATACAGAAGTATAAATTACACACGTTTATAAAAATATTGTTTGAAAATAAACATTGGCTTGTAAACAGTAGTAAAAACCAACGATACTTATCATAAGACATTAATAGTAGGCCTATTAATTTCTCACCCTATCCTTTAGGGTTTTTCAAGAGGTGTTAAAAATACAATAGGCCTACTATTAAAGTCTTATGACAAGTATATTTATGTATAATCATGCCTTACCAGGTTTTCCAAGCTGGTGACACGATAACAAGTATTAAATATTGTCAGAAAAGGATAACATTTTAGTCATAGCAAATAAATTTGAATTCTGGAAAATAATAAAATAGTAATAAAAAGCAATGTTTGTACGTTAAGCACAAAACTAAACAATGGACTATGTATATTATGTCAACCACAGGTATCGGAACTCGGTTTACAGTGTTGTAAGCCTTCGGAATTACGACTGAGTAGCTGGGATATGGGTTACTTTCCATGAATATTAGGTTACAAAAATACTGAACAATGAGTAAATGGTAAATAAGCATATATAGAGAAAAGTCAGATTTAATAAAAAAATATTTGAATGTTTTTATTACGGTAAATCTTTCTTTAACTCCATGATGGAACTACGTGTTAAGACAAAAGACCGGGGAGGAGACGTCACGGAACTATGTGTTAAGATAAAAGATGTAGAAGAAGAGGCCACGGAACTATGTGTTGAGATAAAAGATAGAGAAGGAGAGGTCACGGAACTACGTGCTAAGATAAAAGATGGAGGAGAAAAGGTCACTGAACTGTGTGTTAAGATAAAACATGGAGGAAAAGAGATCACGGAACTATGTGTTAAGATAAAACATAGAGAAGGAGAGGTCACTAAAATATGTGTTAAGATAAAAGATGAGGAAGAGAGATCATTGAAATATGGAAGAGAAGAGGTCATTGAACTACGTGTTAAGATAAAAGAATGAAAAGGAGAGGCCACGGAATTATGTGTTAAAATAAAAGATTGTAATTAATGACAACTTCAGAGTTATCTTAGCAAGCCGTCACTTATTTTAAACCAATAGAGTAGAGGGAATGATGGTTATAATTGGTGATACGGGATTCCCCATACCCTTTATTTGTAGGTAATTTTGGTTATTGAACATAAAGTTAGTTTTGGTGGTAATGAATTCTATAAGTTGTTGAGACTTCTGTGAAGAGGGAGATTACATCAAAACTGGCCATTAAGGCTTTATGATTTAGTTGATTAAGAATATATTTAAAGTTAAAAGAGTCTTTGAAAAAGGATCCGGCTGATGTTACATGTTTAGAAAATGTCCACGCTATATATTTACCGAGGTTGTAGTTAAATGATTCACAGGTCGACATTATGTGTCGTAGTGGATAATTTGGTCTGTGACCCGTTTATCAACCGTTGAGAAACTCGTGTCTCAGCGGACCTGTATTTAACTATCGTTACTACAGTCTACCCAAAGTCTCGAATTTAACAAATCGAATTTTTTTGCTGGAACTGTTAACGAACAATGAATCCTCGAATTCTCAATCCGGGCACGTGAACCACAAGATAACGCTTAGCCAACAATTTTGAAACTCTATCAGAACTTCGGTGCTCTAAATAGTGAAACCAATTCAATGACAAACGTTAGAGTCTTGGTATGGCCGGTATGGCCTGGTGGTTAGAGCTTGGCTCGTAATCTAAGGGTCACGAGTTCGAATCTCGTCCCAGAACATACTCGATCACCCCTTTCAGTTGTGTGTGTGTGTGTGTGTGAAAGGGGTATAATGTGGCGATAAATCTCATCGTTGATTTAAAAAAAAAAAAGTAGCCTAAGAGCCGACGGTGGGTGGTTTGATTTAATTAGCTGCCTTCAAAATTAGTGACAGTTAGCGCAAATAGCCCTCGAGTAGCTTTGTGAGAAGTCCGAAAATAAACAAACGTTGGTAATAAATGGAAGAAGAAGTTAAAGAGAACTTGACCTCACTGGGTCTTTGGCAACCCCAATAGTGCCAAGACTGATGCTGACTATAATAAATACTTCTCGCTATAGTTTGGGGTCATCCCATATAATGTCAGTATATCACCTCCATACTATGGAGACATTCTATACAATGTTCAGTAGATCACCTCCATAATTAAATATGGCGTGTTTCGTCCAACCAGCCTTGATGACAGAGAAATCAATTTCTGACGAATAAATGTTCTTAAATAACGATAGAGCAAATTTCTTTCTTGGTTTTATAGTTTCGTTCTCTCCAGGTTCTGCTGAAAAAACGTTTCGCTATTTTATCCATTTTTCCAAACACTTTTGTTTTTGCCTAATTACTTTGTAAAGAAAATCATAATTCCATTACTTAAAAACAAGTAAATCGAAAACAATGTAAAGAATATGTCAACATGTATTTTTTGTTATTTCTAGCAGTTGTAACGTTCTTTTGGTGTGTAAACTTAGCTGAATTACAGAATTCGGGACTTGATCCTCTCACAAAATGTTCTGCTTAACGACAAACAGGTAAGGAAGTCGAATAAAACTGGAAACAGCTTACGGAGTTAATAGTATAACAGTGACTACAGCTTAAATAACAAAAAAATAAAATAAGTTTTGCCCCCGAGTGGCAAAGTGATATGTCTGCGGACTTACAACGCTACAAACCAGATTTCGATACCTATGGTGGGAAAAGAACAGACAGCCCTTTGTTCAGCTTTGTGTTTAACAACAAACAAAATAAGATACGTCTCATATAATATTATATATGTTTTTTCTTTCATTTAGAAAGATTTTTCTAAAAGAAAATCTACCATGATATATATATAGCTTAGGCCCAACATATATATATATATATGTTTCATATTTCCTTCAAAATTATAAATTAACACATAAACGTAATATATAACTAACTGACGGCGGGAATAAATTTATTTCGTAGTTACTTAATTGAAATAAAAATTGAAACATCACTTATGTTAAATTAATTATTCGAACCTAAACTATAATAACTAAGCCTACTCTAATCGATAGTTCTGTAGTCTCCCTTAACATCAACATACTGGTGTCAATCAGCTTGTACGCTTGGCTTCATTGCATTTCTATTAAATCGACATTCCTAATTAACTACGCAAGGTTTTCATGCATGACAATCAAACCACGTGCTCCAAAATCAACAATGATTTGTGGAAATAAAAATCCCCGTAAGAACTCCCTCAAGGGAATAACCGACTAGTGACTCTAATTCCTTGGTTAATCTCACTTTCTGCAGGGAAAACAAAATTATGTTTGCATATAAAGATGCAAGAAAGATTGGTAAGTGGAGGCAGAGTTACAGAAACGTGCTAGAGGCAGATAATACTTGAAAAGAAATGAAACAAATGTTACTCTGGAGGATTTGGATTACATTACTGGTCGGGAAATTACCACATGAATATCCTCCCTCCTCTCAATGTGTGTGTGCTCGAATAAAGTCCGACATGAGACTATCGGTGAAGAATTCTCCAGTGGACTAACTGTGTAAACTACTGCATGTGAAAAGTCGAATAACTTGCTGCATTTTATCGCAAATAAGCCAGTTAAAAGATATACACTATCTGTAGAGAGCTATGAAACCAATGTCCAAGGTACTTTGATACACTTATATAACATTCAACAATGTAGACTGACGTCACTGTACAAGGTACTTTGATATACTTATACAACATTGAACAGTGTAAGCCGACACCATTGTCCAAGGTACTTTGAGAACCAACTGAAAACTCCATTAAATACAAGGATGACTTACTTTAGTTACTTAAATTAACAGAGAGATAAGTTGTTTAAAAATATAAACACCCAGGCTGGGCGTGACCAATGGTTGGTGTACTCGGAATGTGAATCTGATAGTTCGTAGATTACATTCCGTTGGTGTTAAAATACGCTCCGTACTTTGGGGCTGTAGGTGCATTATAAAAGTAGCAGCTAATTTCAGTATTCACTCAGACAAACACTGCCCAAGATTTGGCAGTAGGTGGCTTCTCTCTAATCTAACAGATCAAAATTAGGTATGGAAGCGTGCAAGTGGCCTTCCTCTAACTTTATCAAAAAGACAAAAACTAATTAACTAAACTGCTATTTATCACATATCTCAAAATGATCACGTGAGGTCGTTAAGTTCGTTGTCAGGAATAGGTGGGTGGTTTTGCAACTTCTGTGTAGCTGATTTCATCTCTTCCTGCTCCTGCTGGTTAGATATCAAATGGCATCTTCTGAACAGTACCTTTAACCTAACAACAATTTATGTAACAAATGGACAAAATGGCTACGTAAGGGAACCTCAAAAGTTTGGAAACAGCCATCATTAACTTAACCATAGAATAACCAACAGTAGACCACCAGCTCTTTTACGAATGTTTTATAAACCATTTATACAACAACGTTCTTACTGGTCCTTAATCACACAAAAAACATCAAACAAAATCAATACACTAACTACTTCCACTTTCACTTTACGTATGTTTTTACAGGAAAACAGTGATTTCACCCAAGAGTTCTGAGCGTTTTACAAGTTAAAAACATAAAATTATTCATGTAAAATTATGCAATATACGTATCTCAATGGTTGTTCACGATATCGAGCCGATGACCTGAGTCTGAGGTTGATATTACAGTGAGTAACGTCCACTGTCTATACGGCAACTCTTAACCAAATAATGAATTGATCTTCACTGTTATAACGTCCACACAGCTAAAAATAGGAGTGTATTAAGCGGCATAATGAGGCTAGAAGTTTATGCCTTAAATCCGCAGTCTAGAATGGCTAAACACTAGGTTACGTTCTTTACTTCTCTGGCTTAACTTTTCCTTAGCAAATACCTCGTTGTGCTTTTTCGGAGGATATTAACAAGAAATTTCCTGGTAACTTAGCTAATAGAAATACATTTAAAATAGCACTTCTGATTATCTTGTGGTTTGGGGGAAAGAGCATCTGGTAAGAAAACAAAATACAGTAAGAAAAACAGGCCACCGAATGTTCTTGTTGTTGAAACTTAATTTTGTTGATGGTACCACTTACTTCTTTTACGTTCGTAAAGGTCCTTCCATATAACTTGTTTGTCTGTCTGTTGAATTTCGTGCAAAGTTACTCTAAAGCTTTTTGCACTGTCTACATGTGACAAACTAAAGGGAAGGCAGTCAGCCAATACCAACCACCGCCAACACTTTACCACAGAAAAGTAAAAACGATCGTAACATAATAACGTCCCCACGGCTGAAAAGGTAAGCATGTTAAGTGACTGGATTCGAACCTGCGACCCACATATTGTGAATCAAGTTCTCTAATCACCAGGCCATACTAAGCACATGTAGTTTAATAAGACGCATATAAAAAGCTATACACAAATAAATTAATAATCAGGATGTATTTAGAATATTCATAAATATCGTGTTTACAAATATCTGTTCCGTGTGTGTGGTAAAAAAAAATGGACTTTTGGCACGAGCAACCTTACAAGTTAGTTAACAAAAATATATATTTAGAAAATTTACGCATTAATAATCAGTGGAATTGAATCTAAACAAGTATTCTTGAAATCACAGTGAAAACATGGTGCTTGTTACTAGACAACATTAGTTTTATGTAGGATAAATATGAACATTTGGGCACGAAGCCTGTCAACAAAAATAGTGGTGGTGACAGTGTGTGTTATGAACCACAACGCCTCACTAGTTGAACAAAATCAGAGTCAGTAGGGTATGAATAACAAGCATATATAAAGAGATTTCTAATTACAACTTTCGTCAGAATACACTAAAATATAGTCGGTTCATAGATAGAATTCACTGTGTACAGTTACTATATACTAAAGTTCGACTTTTTATCGTTAAATATGGGTGGAGAGAATATAGATAAAAATAAGAGAACAATTGATGGCGTTTATCTATCTTGAATATTATTCAAACGTATATCTAATTTGGAAACTTTCAGCGTATTTCTCGCACACAGTTCACGCTTGCAAATGACACCAAACACAAACAATAGAAAAATGTCGTTGGATAAGAAAAAGAAAGTAAACATATGTGTTCCTTTAACTTCAAAACCTGTGATAATAATGTACGTGTAGGCAACAACCCCTAAGACACTTCATAGTAAACATGATTAGATGATCCGATATTTCCTCAAACGTTTTATGAAGTCGTAGTGATTACATGAATAAATAACAAATCGTTCAGAGTACAAAAGTACGTAATATGAAAATCAGGTAAACACCATATATTCAAATATTCCGTTGTACAAGAAAAATATTGCTTCTCTAAATAATTAAGACCTTGAGTTATGAAAGACATACGAAACTCCAGTTAAACTTCGGGTCAGAGAAATACGAAACTACTGCTGAACTTTCAAGTGGGTTTCTTATAATCAAGAATAGTAAGTATACAATGGAGTGGCACCTACAATACAGTAAGTATACAATGGAGTGTCATCTACAATACAGTAAAGTATACAGTGTAGTGGCGCCTACAATACAGTAAAGTATACGATGGAGTGGCGCCTACAATACAGTAGGTATACAATGGAGTGGCTCCTACAATACAGTAAGTATACAATGGAATGGCGCCGCAACCATCATGTTTAACACACCCATATATATGGTTCAAGGAAAAATCTTGGTCGTTTACAGTGAAATGTTTCTATGGTATACTTCTGAATGAAAGAATAAAAAATAATTTCCCAAAAAAGAGATATCCATAGCACAAGACTGGTAAATGATGAACATAAAGTTTTTAGGAGAAAATTCTTGACAATTCTATTTAAAAACAGGAAGATTCCCATAGCTGAGTGGTTACGATAGCAACTGCTCCCAAATCACACCCCGCAACTATTCGGAGCAAATCTCTCGTTCACCATGTTGACGATCGAGAGGTTTCCCACTCAAAAAGCTAGTATGATGATAGCCACGACTTCGATAAAAAGGTAATCCTACTACGCGTCGGTATAAAACCAGAGTCCCAAACTCAAAGTCTACCAGCTTTCCACTAACAACTAAAAATCAGAGGAAATGGAAGAGCTGTCAGACAGAATCGCAGCAACCCTAATCGACAACCATTCTAGCCTTCCATCAAACCTGTGTTTCTTTGACACGATGAAGATACATGGAAAATTGGCCAAAATCTGTGATTCAAAATTGGCTCCGGCACGCAGCAGTCCGTGAAAACGGAGATAAAGGTTCACTTGTTGTTACTCACAGAGTAAGATACACTGTTGTTTGTTTGTTGCTAAGCACAAACCATTATATTGCGACAACCTAGGAGGAACCTTTACGGGATCAGAAATTATCTAATATCGGCCCAATCTTAAATACAAAAAGCGCTGTTTCTTTCTTTCTTCGGGAATGGAACCAAAAAGAGAAAAGTGGATCTGGCTGTACTTCATCTATGAGTTTTTACTACTTAACTTATTGTAGTAAGATAACAATTTTCATTTATATAAATATTACAAGTTTTCTGTTGACATCACGTGTTTTGACAAGAAATAGTTCAATTGATAGACAAACTGACAGAGAGATCGATATATAGAAAGAACACGTGACAAATGCCTAACCTTTTAACATTTCTAGCAGTTCTTTTTTAGTATAAAAAGACGTCACCACTCCTTAATCCGTTTGTCAAACTCCTATATATGTTTCTGACGATCACTAAATAATTATTCTTGTTACTGTTGTGTTCATCTTAGCGCAGATAGCCCTCGAGTAGCTTTGCGCAAAATTCAAAACAAAACAAACAAAAAAGTGTCCATCTTAATGCACCAATCTGGACTCTATAATAACTTAAAAGTATCTGTTATTAATTATCGTGTTTCGTTTCAACAGACACTCGAACTTTTCTGTTACTGGTCAGCAAGACGACTGGAACAGCCAACAAAGCCTGGATCTTCTTGACACGTGATTAACGACAAGTAATAGAGAGTGTGAAACCTTTCCAGCAACATTAACAACTACACCTATCACTTTTTGATAAAAATAATCTTTGATATACTAGCGTTACAAATACAAATTCTTGTGTTACTTAACAACCAGTACCCAGTGAATACTTCATGTTCCTCGATATTCTGCCTTGAAAGGCTTAACTCTCTATCGAAAAAGTACCTTAATTTGTTATCAAAACAAGAACAAGAATCCGTTGATGACAAGACCGTCATGTTCTAGGAGATTGTCAAGATCACCACAGTAGATGGTGTACAGATTAACGCTAGAAAATGATTGGTAGAATCTGGAGAAACGTTGCTGACCATAAATTTCATGATCAGAGATCTGTAAGAATGCACACAATACACACTGATGGTAGACTTTGAGATTTAAAAATTTTACCACGAGTACTAAATTCAATGAAAAATATAACAATTGCTGGACTAACTAGAACTAGCTATTTATAGTGGTGTGTGTGTGTGTGTATATATATAAGTAATTTTCATCACACTTTTACAATTAATTCTCGTGATTAAAACGTCTGATTGTAGTTTTTATTCGTATGAATGTCACAGTTTGTGTGTGTGTGTTTTTCTTATAGCAAAGCCACATCGGGCTATCTGCTCAGCCCACCGAGAGGAATCGAACCCCTGATTTTAGCGTTGTAAATCCAAAGACATACCGCTGTACTAGCGGGGGGCAATGTCACAGTTTTTTTTTAATTCTTCGTCTCTGTTTCGTCACGTGTTTTGTGGTAACTAACCCACAACTCAAACATGACTAGTTGAGTTTTTAAATAAAAAATAATCATTTGTGTTGCGTGTTCTAAGTACTTATACATGCTTATGGTGGTTATTGCTAAACAGTGGTGATTTTGAACGGTGAAAAGATAAAAACCACTTCCAAATATCTTCTACAGCCAAACTCGACGTCTTTAATGTTCCTACTGGCTCCATCATAGTTGATAACTATAATATGATATCTGAGAGTTTTTATTTGCAATGTTTCTTCTCTTACGTTTCGATATTACATTTTGTCATCGTAGCATGCTGGCATTTTAGTTGTTGTTTCGTTTGTATATATGTAAAGAACTGATTCCATCTTGTGTTACAACATCACGTTACATCACATCTAATTATGTAAAGAACTGATTCCATCTTGTGTAACAACATCACGTTACATCACATCTAATTATGTAAAGAACTGATTCCATCTTGTGTTACAACATCACGTTACATCACATCTAACTATGTAAAGAACTGATTCCATCTTGTGTTACAACATCACATCTAACTATGTAAAAAATTGATTCCATCTTGTGTTACAACATCACGTTACATCTAATTCTGTTACTGATAAAACTATTTTCAATTTTTCAATAAAATTGCTTTTCCAAGTATGTAAAAAAACCCTATACTTTTAAAATTGGAAAAATTGTGAATTATGGTTAATATGGTGGGGGAATGAATATATGTATAGCACACATGTGAGCTTGGAAAGTCCTCTGTTTTATAGTTGATACATTGGGGAAATATATATATATTTATGACTAATATTAGCGCCGTGATTTTTAGACGTATAATACATGTAGTCCCCAGATGGACAAGTGGTAAGTTCGCTAACAAAAAAACAACAACGTTGCACATGCGTCACAATATAACTAATACACGACAAAAGCTTCCAGGAACTGTTACGTATTGCTGTTAACACCACATTTTATTAATAATTCTTTTTAACTAGTGTTTGTTTGTTTGTTATTAAACACAAAGCTCAACAATGACTTAACTATCGAAGTCAGGTGATTAGCGTGATATGTCTTTAAATTTACAGATGAGCCACTGAGAGCTTGAATAGTGGTATAAGAAGAGGCATTAACTTTACACAAACTCGGTAAAAATAGGTGGGGAGGATTCCGCGAATTTTGCTTTTTCGTATTTAATAAATAAACCGAAAAACAATGTAAGTGGTAGACATTTTTTTAAACTGAGGAACTCTAAACAAATGTAGCAAAAATAATGGATTAAACTAATAGTCACAAGTCACTGAACTACGGCCTTCCGTGACTTCGTTCTCACTTAACCTTTCATCATTACTACCTTCTTCCCAATTTCTTTGGACCCGCTAATGTCGGTGTTTGTAGCTGCCATGTGTTGCTCTTTTTTCTCAATCCGTGCTGTTGACGCTGTCCAGTTCCGTGTACTGGAGGAAGGCTACAGCGTTCATCAATAAGTTTAGCTGTGGTTCATTTCAGTGGTAATGTTGGTTAACTTCGACTTAACTTCTATGATTCATAATATTAATGACGTCGTTTATTCAGCTAAGTCACACGAGACGATTGGATCCCACTGGGAAAATGGTCAGTTAACCTTCGCAATGAAACGTGCAGAAATCGGGGAAAATCCTCTTCAAACTTTTTGAAGTGCACTTTACGTTCACCTCAAAATTTAGGCAACTGTGGTCAAGGATGGATCGCACTTCAACAACTAACGTAGATGAATGCCGCAAGGTGTCTTTAGTTTGTTTTTTGTTTTTTGGAATTTCGCACAAAGCAACTCGAGGGCTATCTGTGCTAGCCGTCCCTAATTTAGCAGTGTAAGACTAGAGGGAAGGCAGCTAGTCATCACCACCCACCGCCAACTCTTGGGCTACTCTTTTACCAACGAATAGTGGGATTGACCGTCACATTATAACGCCCCCACGGCTGGGAGGGCGAGCATGGGTGTCTTTAGTGCGCCAGTATTTCATTTTGTTCAAAGCGCCACCTCAGGCTAATTATCCCACTTATCGCGCATGTAACAACAAAAGAAAACTTCCTCCGTGTATATGTTTCTGAGGGTCTGGTTCAAACAGGTGCTTTGTGTGGTCCACGTACTAATTGCTTTTAGCTTTTTTCTCTCGTTTCTGTTTCACTCAGTATAATATGTAATAGTTGTTGCCTGGGGTGTTTATCATTCATTCCTCAACTGCTGAAGTAGTTGAGATCCATAACAGAGGAGTTACCAAAAACTCTTAATAGTTTCACTTCACACCAACTAGTTACTTTCCACTGTTAATTCAAAATTAAGGATGAGCTAGCGTAGATAGCTCTCTAGTAATTTTGTGTGAAATTCAACAAACTACGTTTGTAGATTACTTTAAGTGTCATATTTCCTCGAAAGGAGGGGGTGCACTTGGAGAAACCAGTTGTTTCAACCTTTCGTAGCACTGTTTAGTCATTAGACACTAAAATGGCATCACATAAAGGACGCTTAATATTGCAATTTATTCTGTCGTGACGTCAGTAAATCCTGCGCATGCCACGAATCAAGATAATAACTATGCATTCTGTAGGTTACAACACAGCATGACATATGAACTTCAAAATCAAGAATTAAAATATTTTTACTCTTAATTTTGGTTGTATTTATTCTTGAAACTGAAGACTTTAGGATCCCTGTAAAAGTACATGAAACATTTAATGTTCCACAGAACATTTTAAAGTCATTCATTTTTCCATTCATATCAAACCCACGTTTATGAGGTATAAAAGTTTGTTTTCTGTGGATATTCACGTATGGCTACGTAAGGGCTCTCTGAACTAGCCGTTCCTAATTTTGATTTTTTTTTTTTTACTAAAGGGTAGATAGCTAGTCAACAATATATATATGTAAACACGTTTTTACATATATATATTTCTCTACAAGTGGGTTTTCTCGACATCACTGAGCTACTCAACAAAAGTCATCACCAACTCTTTGGCTGTTGTTGGTCAAATAGTGGGGTTCGATTATTACTCTTATAACGCACCCACGGCCCCAAAGTGTAGAGTTTTGTTTCAGTAACAGGCCACGAGCTACAGAACATCGTATTCACAGTGAGACACGATACATACGTGGTCACACCCGCCCCAGAGTGGAACAGACACAATTGAAGTTGACTACGGAATTTCGCCGGGTTTATGTAGACGATATTTAGATTAGCTAACATAACAAGGTTTACACGTTTCTTGGCTGTTTAATCAACTTATATCCGTGTAAAAGTCATTAACAGCTAAATCAGTTTAAACCAGTTAACCCCAAGTGATATTGCCACAAGTTAGCACTTGGAGATCTTCTAACTTACTGGAGTGCCGATCCGAATGGATCTGAATTAAACATGTCACAATTACCTTTATTTAGTGTGTGTGAAGAATTTAACCGCGATTCCGTTTACTCTCCATATACATAAACACAGACCTAGAGGCCATATAACAGACAGACAGACAGACATCCACTTCAAAAGAATACACAGAAAAACGAACAATTTAAATAAGTTTGTTTCAGAATAAAACCACAGTGGACTATCTGCCATGTTTAATATGGGAACTGAATTCAGAATTTTGAAGCTGTAAGTTTTACCTTACAGTTCTCACCATTTTTAGCATTCCACTGATCTTCAACTAACAACAAGGAAACCATATAACCTTTTTGTTTTCCATTCCACCTGGCCTACACCAGCGCCCTCTCCTTTTTCGATCACAACAAAAGCTTAGACTCTAATTACCCTTTGGATATCCCTACCAAACTTCATGTACTTGAAACAGACACTTTAAACTGGAAATCAATTGGTTTTTCATGCATGTTCTTATTTTTAGCACAATTTCACACAACTGGAACTTATATAATGCACGAATAGTTTTCCTATAAAATGCGACAAAAGGAAAAAATTAAGACTGTGGGTAGGAAAGCACTGCCACTGTACATAACGACTTGTTATCGCGAAATTTGATAATATAAAAGTTTGTTTGTTTTGAATTTCGCGCAAAGCTACTTGTGGGCTATCTGCGTTACCCGTCCCTAATTTAACAGTGTAAGACTAGAGGGATGGCAGGTAGCCATCACCACTCATCGCCAACTCTTGGGCTACTCTTTTACCAATGATTAGTGGGATTGATTGTACCATTATAACGCTCCCACGGCTGAAAGGACGAGCATATTTGGTGTGACAGGGATTCGAATCCGCGACCCTCGGATTACTAGTCGAGTTCCTTAACCACCTGGCCATGCTGGGCCTAATATCAAAGAAAACGAAGGATAAGGCGAATAGTTTAAGATACGAGCTGTATCTTGATAGTCGCAGACCAGCACACAACATCACTGAGAGTAGAAAGCAATGTTGCCCTAACCTACAGTGTACGTAACAATCACATATATAGTTTCGATCCACTCGGACTATGACTGATAACCAAACATTTCAGTAGAAACGCACGTTAAACTACTCAATAGGTTATTTGAATAACTTAATTCAATCATCCATAACTTTTCAACTGGGTTGTCAGAAATAAAACACGTTCTGCCACAGATAAAGTAATTATCAATCACAAATGGCATATGAAGTAGATCCGTCTTCGTCCTCTATACTCTGGAAACAAAATACAAGACGACCTAAACGAAAAATGATGTTTCGTCCGTATTTATTGACTGATAAAGGAAAGTAATTTTTCTCGTCGCATACGTCACTGTAAGGTTCAGAAAGGAACTTTTATTTTTATACTTTAAAATGGAACTTTCATATTATCTTGATACGCGAATAATATGAAACATTACATAACTAGTGGATAATCATTTGTAACAGATCTTGATCCATTATTTTATGATATCCTACTAGATACAAAATACAAGCCAACATCGTGAACAAAGAAAGCGAGTTTATTTTACATTACAATCAAATATTTCATCACAAGTGAACAGAGGTTTCGTAACAAAGTTCATTAGATTGAGTTGGAAGGCTGTTGAGTCAGGTTTTTAGTAGTTTTATTGTATTTAGTTCGTTGAGTCTGGTTTTTAGCAGTTTCATTGTACTTTGTCAGTTGCTGTATTTAACAATTCAAAATAAACTGATAAGAATGATATATTTAACAATTTAAAACCAGGTGAGTAGAAACTATTTATTTTGTTTGTTGGATTTCTGATAAACTACAAAGAAGACAGGCAGTGAACACCACCCACCGCCAACTCTTGGGCTACTTTTGTCAGATAAAATAGTGTGACTTGACCGTCACTTTCATAACGCACCCACGCCGAAACCCTTTTGATTTTGTCTTTCCTTTTAATGGTAATGGCACAGAAATCACTGGGTTACTTTTGCCCCGATATTACTGTTCCATTAACTATAACTGTTATGGTACCCTCAGTATAACCTTCGTTTGACCTAGATAAGGTGTGATAGTGACCATGTGCGTGTTTGAAATTTTGTACCACCACGGTGAAAGTGTCTTCCCATTGAACCGTTCCAAAGTTTACCATTTTCAAGTGTCACATAAATAATGAAATATTAAACGGTGTATAGTTTTTTTGTTTTTTTTTGTGTGTGTATACCTAAAAATAATTCTGGCACAAAGAGAGTTGTGGTATTGTGCGAATTAAACATCTCGAATTTTTAGGCTTTCAATTTTTTAGCCTCGTTCAAGTCTCAGTGAGGGTAAAAAAAAAGAAAAATGCATCAGTTTCTGGTGTTCGTAATAACGTGAAAGATGTCTTCTTGTCTTACTTTAAATATTCTTGTTATTTTATGTTGTGTCTTTGTTTGAAGACATAAAACAACAAAAATGGATTTCTGAGCTCTATTCACGGAAGGAATCGAACCCGGAATCTAACTTCTAACCTATCAACCGACGCTAATAATAGCACTGAAATATCTCTACAATCAATTAATATCATAATTACAGTTCACATATTTTTACTATTAATTAGTAAAATATTTAGTTTTGGTGACAAAAACTATCCTAAAATATTGAATATGTTCCAGCACCAACATATTCGAACATACGCGAAACACTGAACGTTTTGGGATGGTGTGTGTGTGTGTGTGTTTTTCGTATAGCAAAGCCACAAAGGGCTATCTGCTCAGCCCACCGAGGGGAATCGAACCCCTGATTTTAGCGTTGTAAATCCGGAGACATACCGCTGTACTAGCGGGGGGCATTTTGGGATGGAGCAACCATCAAAAACTACTTCCCCACTCCCTTTCAACCCAGTAAAAGAAACATCACACGGTCAAAATGAGATCTTGTGGTACATTAGGATTCGAATGTAACTTCTCGAATGTATAAATGTAAGTATATAGTTGTCAAATTTACTACTATATATCTGTACTTCTACGACAATATAAACAGAAAAACTCAACTGAATGGACTGGGAACACATTGATAATAATACATTTATGTAAATGAATCTTAACGTCTGTGTGAAAGTAAAGAAGGGTGTACAATAATATGTCAACGATTATAATATATACGTACATATATACGTGTGTATGTAATACCTTCCACATCACCTAAAGGTTAACTCTTGAGTGCAGAGCCAATAAAATTTATCAGAATGTCACGAGTCCCGTCAAGATGTTCTAACAAAAAAATATGCTTGGCGTTTATTTAAAGCTTACTGAATTGCCAAATTCCAGGACAACCCAAGTACTTGAACGTATACATATGAAAACCGTTTTCAGAATATATCAATACATTAATAAGTTTTAGAGCTTCCCTAAACCACTCTTTTCTCGAAACGATTGCCCTAAAACTTAAAGTTTAAAATATTCGTAAAACATAAAACGAAGATGGGAAAAGACGAGCAGGAAGCGAGTTGGTAAAATTTAAAACAATTCCGACGTAAAATTTTACGGATTTCTATTGTAGCTCTCATACCGTAAACTTGTAAAATAGTGAATACTTATTTTCAACACTTTCTCAGTTCCACTGTATATTTCGTTTTTAATAACGTCATCTACATCATCGCTGACACTGCCAATATGCCACCCTATATTGTATCACCAAAACGGAGTCTTCTTCAATTTCAAATTGTTCTGACGCCCATCAAAAAAGATGAACGAGAAACAGAACTTGCCGTCAATATAAATAAAATTGCCTCATATAATTACACTACGATGGCGCCACCGTTCAATTGGTAAGTTGATAACAAAATTGGCGTGATATATGAGTAAGAAGCACTTCTAAGATTTATATATACAGATATATGTATCTCTCCACGCAAACAAACAGATATATTATGCATGCGCGTTTACAAATAACAAATACAAACTGAAATACATTTAAATAATACAACAGTGCAGTACATCATCTTATAGAAGTGTATAAAGTATCTGTTTCATTAATCAAGAACGCAAAAAGTATTTAACGCAAACTCTCACAGGTGGCGCCACACTAGAACAACATAGTATTATGGCTGATTCACAATGCAATTATATATTTAATCAACTGCATAAAGCTTCACGTTCTTTGGCCTCCAGAGGCCATCTTTCGCTATTGGAAGTAAAAATAAAGAGAGAGAGAAAAGTTCAACACTGGTTGTAAAGCAGTCCACTCTGGGACCACAAACAACATGTGTTAATACATATTACTTTAATATACAGATAGGAAACTTTTGTTCGCTCTTTTGTTCGCTCTTCTATGTAAAGTGTTTTCTCAGCCCAAACGAGCCGTTTTTGCATATAAAAGGAAACTTTTGTGATTAAACGGTTTCACACTCACGTAGCAACGACACATTTAAACAATGCACGTTAAGTTACACGTGCACTTATCACATAAAAAATTCCGCGATATTACTGTGAAACTATGTCAATAAATAAACGTATGATCTCTATGTAGATCTTTTTTAGACATGCACAAAAGCTCAAAACCACATAACATCACACATAAAGGGACTACAATTACCGCTAGAATACAAACTACAGACGGTAGTGGTGTAGAGTCTCTCTGAATGAAATTAAATTAATTAGAAATTAAAGGGAAATGTGAAATACATGGATATCATTAAAGGAAAATATGAATTATATGGATATCATTAAAGGGAAATGTGAAATACATGGATATCATTGAAGGGAAATGTAAAATACATGGATATCATTAAAGGGAAGTATGAAATATATGGATATCATTCAAGGGAAATGTAAAATACATGGATATCATTAAAAGGAAATGTGAAATACATGGATATCATTAAAGGGAAGTATGAAATATATGGATATCGTTAAAGGGAAATGTGAAATATATTGATATCATTAAAGGAAATTTGTGAAATATATGGCAATTCTGGAGCAAGGAAACGACTAAAAGATTAGAGCCACCACAGCCGCCTGTCAGAACACTCTTACAAAACGAAATACGTCACCAATCTATACACCAGATGAATAAATACAGAAACTACGCGACCGCGTTCTTTACCAAACAATTAACGTGTCAGTCTACATGGTCGATCAACATACGCACGTTCTATACTCACGCATCTAGGTTTCGTATTATTTAAGTGAAGAGATAGAAGAGTAAAGGTTGGATATAAAAAATGTTGCGAGTGAAACATAAACAAACCAAAACATTCCTCGCTGAAAGTGAAGGTAATATGCCGTTTTTAATTGCATACTGTAACAAGATTGTCGGAGGGGGGGATATCAAACACGGTTCAAAGTGGTCAGTCTTCGTTTGAGTGGATTAGACAATGAGTAAAGCGTAGAGGTAATCAATACTGTACAGGTTTCACCTTTAATAAGGTTTGTCTTTCCTGCAACACCGGACAGTAGTAAAACAAAAGCTGTACTCAGATATTTCCAGATATTTGTAAAAACAACAGATATTACTAGATCATATACGATGAAGAACAACTACAGCACCAATTAAACGATCAAACACTGTGCAAAAAAAAAACAAAACCTCTCTATATTTAAGTTGGTTTTACCTACATTATATTCCTCCGCTACCATTAGCAAAAGCACCCCTTGCACAGCCTGCTCCGCAAGGAAACTCAGAGGCTGTATATAAACGAGATACCTCTGAAGAACAGCCATGGTTGGTGATAAACTATTAGTAACTAAGGCTAGTTGAAAGTAATGTTGAATAAAGACAAATGCCCACTTGTTAGCATTGTTAAAATTGTTCTTAGGAGAAGATTACAGTTATTTTGTTCAGTATGTCAACAAGCGAACAGGCACCATCTATGCCGTATGCGAAGCATGATGGTTACGCCCAAGTGGAATGTTTAATGATGGTTGTGTTGTGAAAACTCTAAAGAAATGGCTATCCTGATCTCTTTAATGAACACACACACAAGGAGTTGTATTTTATCATTGTCAGAACTTAGTTGAAATATGTGACTAAAAGAACACAAGAGTAATGACCATTAGACAATGGTAGACATAAAGCTATCTCTACCTCTGTCCGTTGGTGTACTGGACAAACATATATCTATCTCCATCTGTTGACACAAAGGTCAGTATTCTTCTGATGCCAAATTCTCTGTAATACAGCTGAGCCCATTTCCTTGCTCTATTCTTTGTCATCTCTTTCAATTGCGTTTTCTCTACAAGAAAGAAGGGTATAATGATGTGGAAAAACCACCTGAGTTGTCATAGTTTTTATAGTAGATGTTTATAGGTAAGCAAGACTCTCTACTCCTTCTCATAATTTTTATAGCAGATGTTTATAGGTAAGTAAGACTCTCTACTCCTTGTCAGTTTCATAGTTGGTGTTTATGTTAAGTAAGAATCTCTACTCCTTGTCATAGGTTTTATAAATAGCAGATGTTTATAGGTAAGTAAGACTCTCCACTCCTTGTCACTATGCGTGTGTTTCACGTGTGTAATACGAACGTGTGTGTGTTTCACGTGTGTAATACCAACTGGTGTGTGTTTCACTTGTGTAATACGAACTGATGTGTGTTTCACGTGTGTAATAAGAACGGGTGTGTATTTCACGTGTGTACTACGAAATGGTGTGTATTTCACGTGTGTACTACGAAATGGTGTGTATTTCACGTGTGTACTACGAAAGGGTGTGTATTTCAAGTGTGTACTAAAAAAGGGTGTGTGTTTCAAGTGTTTTTTTCATCTATAAACTAATAAATTGTCCTGTTTTATCTTATTTTCGTTCACTTTCTGAAAAGACGAACAAATCCCTGTGTTTGACTTGAGGCCTGCCAATATTCAAGAAATTTTCGTGTAGACTGCAGGATAAATGCTCAGATCGATAGCAATAAATCTTATGTAAACACGATGGCATTTTAAGTCTATTGACAAGAAGAAATTCCAAGTTCCTCGAAAGGTTATTAGCAGGCTTATTTTAACGTGAAATTTGATGAAGCAAAAACAGAACTCCGGGATTACGTATTATTTAAGTTCCAGAGACATTCACCAGAGGGAACTGGTTTATGTCTGTCATCTTTTATGTGCTGTAGCCGCAAACAGAACTTTTTTTTTTTTTAGGTTTTGGTTTCAATGCCAAATTCAAAACACATTAGGATCTATATTCTAAAAAACCTTGC
The DNA here is from genome assembly GCF_004210375.1 of Tachypleus tridentatus. Taxonomy (NCBI): domain Eukaryota; kingdom Metazoa; phylum Arthropoda; class Merostomata; order Xiphosura; family Limulidae; genus Tachypleus; species Tachypleus tridentatus. The sequence goes on from NC_134836.1 coordinate 22,036,437, forward strand.
TGAGATTCGACCGATTTTTGTCTAGAATTAATAACAATGTTACATCCTGTAAGATATGTAATGCTAAGCTACTGAGTGTTTTGTTATATATTTAGAATAATAATTTGGAACAAGTTATTAGATTACTACTATAGCACACATCACTAAAGTAACTCGTTTGATATAATAATTATAGTGACGTAATTCTTTTTCATATCCACGTGATAAGGTCTCTGTATTGTCCTCGTGCACGTGCAAGCCTGTTCAGCACTGAAGACTGACTAACAAATAAAGCCCGCGCTGCTCGTGGCATTAAACTTCACTTTCATTCGGCGTCGGCTTCACATAGCATAAACTGAGAAGTCTGTCAAAGTCGAATAACTACTGATCGTTCTATTCGATCTATTGTAAGTGGACCTAGGTTCTGCATACTGGTTCAGCCAGTGATGTTTAGACACCTAACAGGCAGAGGGACAGTTCCATGATATATGTACATTATTTCACAATGTTGTTGTTACACTTTATGAAATACAAAACTAACGTAAGAGATAAACTGCAGATCTTACGAACAGTACCATCTCGAAACATCTTCCTTCTTTAAATAAAAACATAAAAATTTGGCGATTGTTCGTCCTATTATTTAACTTTGATATTTTCATCCCTTGTGCGGCTTCAACTACATTTTTCTAGTTAATTAAACCATGTGAGACAAAACAATTTATACAACAATAGTTTTGATTAACCAACATTCTTACGTGTTTGTTAAACAGAGCTCTATGTTCACCGATTGTTGGTAAAATATTAATAAGCATTATTTAATTTCTATAGTACACACTGGTGTATGAAAGACATGTTAATAAAAATCTTATTTTAACGGAACACACTTGAAGAAACGGTGTGTCCAATTAAGGAAATATAACAAAAATCGGTGTTATAAGGTCGTCTACTTCTAGAATTAACACCATATTAATCTCAAATAAGCCTTGCTAATGGAACAACAGTCACGTCACATAAAGACGTGTTTTAACTTGGTAACACTTACAAGTTCGTGTGAATATTGGTTTGTTGTTAAGGGGAAACTACACAATGGGTTTCTATACTATGTCAATCACAGGTATCAAAGTTCGGTTTCTAGTGTTATAAGCCTGCTGAATCCGTGAAAAAGCACCCCGACCCTTTTACTGATGGACATATTGGACAAAGGAATCTAGTATTCCACATACATTATTTACCGATGTAGTAATTTTATATAATTAACAAACTACTTTGAAGAGGTAGCTATAATTTTCCACAACACAGGATAGCAGAATCATTTTGTTGATAATATCTCTGTGTACTATCACACCCAAAATTTTCTTCATGACATACATGATACGTACACGCACTTACAACACGAGGAATAAACATGCATACATATTCAACAATAGGCAGATATTAGTGTGAAAAAGATATCATCATACAGAGATATATATTAGTGTAATAAAGTTATTATAATATAAATATATATTGGTGTAACAAAGGTATTCTAATATAAATATATATATTAGTGTGATAAAGGTATTATAATATATATATATTAGTGTAATAAAGGTATTCTAATATAAATATATATATATTAGCGTAATAAATGTATTATAATATATATTTATATATATTAGTTTAATAAAGATATTATAATATAGATATATATATTACTGTAATACAGGAGTTATAAATATATATATTAATGTGATAAAGGTATTATAATGTAGATATATATTAGTGTAATATTACACCAATATATTTATACACTGTTGGCCAAATTCTTAAGGTAATGAACATAAGAAAAAATATGTATTTTGTTTTGTTAGACTCAACCACTTATTTGAGAAGAGCTTCAAAAGATGAAAATAAGAAAAGGGAAAATAAAAATAAAAAACTTTTTAGCGTTTAATACGAAAAATGTGAACACGATGAAAAGACCTAAATACTAGCTGGTCAAAAGTTTAAGACCATACTGAAACGAAGTGTTAATCGGTAAACACGTAACGAAATTTAGTCATTTGTGTTCAAGCATTAGTGTTGTCAACATCTCCTACCGACATTGCCTGTGTTACATTGGGTAAAATCATGGCAAAGCCTAAAAAGTTGACATGGTTTGAACGTGGCAGAATTGTCGAGCTGCAAAAGCAAGGTCTCTCTCAACGTGTCATCGCTGGTGAGATTGGGCGTAGTAAAACTGCTGTTGCAAATTTCTTAAAAGACCTTGAGGGATACGGAACGAGAAATTCAAGTAGTTGGCTCAAGAAAATTTCGCCGGCGTTCAGCAGGAGGATTCGACGGGTTGTCCGGCAAGATACCAACCGATCGTCGAATCAGATTAAGGCCCTTACGGACGCAGAATGCAGCTCAAGATCAATAAGACGCCATCTACGATAGAAAGGCTTTAAAAATCGTAAACGTCTAAAAGGCCACTCCTCCTTCCACACCACGAAACAGCTCGGTTAAATTTTGCTGAGAAGCACCAAACATGGGACGTAGAAAAGTGGAAGAAGGTTTTGTTCTCTGATGAGAAAAAAAAATGTAACCTGAATGGTCCAAATGGCTTCTAACGTTACTGGCACGATAAGGATATCCCACCGGAGACATTTTCTACACGACACAGTGGAGGAGGTTTCTTCATGATATGGAGTGCCTTCTCCTTCTATGGAACAATGGAGCTTCAGATTACACAGGGGCGTCAAACAGCAGCTAGATACACTGACATGTGGGAGAGACCATCCTTATTGATTGAAAGCCCTCGCTTGTGTGGAAATGATTGGATCTTTCAGCAGGACAACGATGCAATCCACAATGCCCGAAGGACAAAGGACTTTTTCATGGCGAATAACGTGATTCGTTTGGACCATCCAGCGTGTTCACCCAAACTGAACCCCATTGAAAATGTTTGGGGGTGGATGGCAAGGGAAGTCTATAGAAATGGACGTCAATTCCAAAGAGTGCATGATCTTCGTGAAGCCATCTTCACCACTTGGAATAACATTCCAGCCAGCCTTCTGCAAACGCTTTTATCGACCATGTCAAAGCGAATGTTTGCAGATATTCGCAATGACGGCCGTGTAACTCAGTACTGAGACCTCTTGTTGGGTATTTCCTACACTGTTTAGGACTTTTTTTTGGTATAGTCTTAAACTTTTGATCAGCTAGTATTTAGGCTAATTTCATAGTGTTCGCATTTTCCCTATTGAATGCTAAAAAGTTTTTTATTTTTATTTTCCCTTTTCTTACTTTTATCTTTTGAAGCTCTACTCAAATAAATGGTTGAGTCTAACGACGCAAAATGCATATTTTTTCTTTAAGTTCATTGGCCTTAAGTTTTTGGTCAGCAGTGTATATATTGTTAAAACGGTCCTACACTCTACTGGTCAACCTTCCATTATACATACTGTTAGAATAGTCCCATACTTCACTAGTCAACCTTCAATTATATATATATTGTTAGAATGGTCCCACTCTCTACTGGTCAACCTTCAATTATATATATATATTGTTGGAATGGTCCCACACTCTACTGATCAACCTTCCATTACACATATTGTTAGAACGGTCCCACACTCTACAGGTCAACCTTCCATTATACATACTGTGAGAATGGTCCCATATTCTACTGATCAACCTTCCGTTATATATATATTGTTAGAACGATCCAACACTCTACTGCTTATCCTTCCATTATACAGGGTGTTCGGAAAGTCACTGTGCAGTTTTGTAATCATATTTTATTCAGTCCATTTCAAGCCAGCAACTGATAGCGGTGTTTAGAAACAAAATAAGAAGGATCCAGGCCTGTATTGATGCCAACGGGGGTCACTTTCAACATTGTTTATAATTGTCATTCATATTTACCTCCTGTATTCTATATTGAAACATGTCTGTTAATAAATATATAAGTGCACAGTAACTTTCCGAACACCCTGTATATAGATATTGTTGGAATGGTCACATGCTCTAAGGTCAACCTTCCATTACATATATTGTAATACAGTCCCACAATCTACAGGTTAACCTTCTATTATACATACTGTTAGAATGGTCCCATACTCTACTGGTCAACCTTCAATTAAATATATATATATTGTTAGAACGGTCCCACATTCTGCTGGTCAACCTTCTATTATACATATTGTTAGAACGGTCCCACACTCTACTGGTCAACTTTCTATTATACATACTGTTAGAATGGTCCCATACTCTACTGGTCAACCTTCAATTATATATATAGATATTGTTGGAATGGTCCCATGCTCTACAGGTCAATCTTCCATTATATATATATTGTAATACGGTCCCACAATCTACAGGTCAACCTTCTATTATACATACTGTTAGAATGGTCCAACACTCTACTGGTCAACCTTCAGTTATACATATATTGTTAGAACGGTCCCACATTCTACTGGTCAACCTTCAATTATACATATTGTTAGAACGGTCCCACACTCTACTGGTCAACCTTCCATTATACATACTGTGAAAACGGTCCCACACTCTACTGGCCAACCTTCAATTATATATAGATATTGTTGAAACGGTCCCACGCTCTACAGGTCAACCTTCCATTATATATATATATATTTATTGTGAGAAAGGTCCCGCACTCTACTGGTCAACCATCCATTATATATATATTGTTAGAACGGTCCCACACTCTACTGGTCAACGTTCCATTATATACATTGTTAGAACGGTCCCACACTCTACACGTCAACCTTCCGTTATATATATATGTTTATCGTTAGAAAGGTCCCGCACTCTACTGGTGAACCATCCATTATATATTGATATAACGGTCCCACATTCTACTGGTCAATCTTCCATTATATATATATATTGTTAGAACGGTCCCACACTCTACTGGTCAACGTTCCATTATATACATTGTTAGAACGGTCTCACACTCTACACGTCAACCTTCCGTTATATATATATGTTTATCGTTAGAAAGGTCCCGCACTCTAGTTGTGTACCATCCATTATATATTGATATAACGGTCCCACATTCTACTGGTCAATCTTCCATTATATATATATATATATTGTTAGAACGGTCCTACACTCTACTGGTCAACCTTCCATTATATACATTGTTATAATGGTCCCACATTCTACCGGTCAACCTTGGATTATAAATATTGTTAGAACGGTCCCAACACTCTACTGGTCAACCTTCCATTATATATCCGATTCGTATGCTAATGGACTATACAGGTTGTAATTTGATCGTGCGGTCCCACACTACTCATGTTACATGTTAATGGACCGTGTTGTTAAAACGTACAAAGATTTAAGTAATTTATATCAAATATGTTTTCCTAGTCTTATTTAGTCTTTATCAAATAGGGGGCTCGACTTCCGGTTCTCATATTTGTGAACTAGTTCACTTGTTTGCTGGTGTATATATTTACTTTCTCCAACTACACAATTTCCTGAGCAGCATATAAATGCTCATTCTGTCTGTCTGGATGTTTTAAATGGACTTTCCTAATGACTTTTCCTCTATTAATATATATATATATTTAAATTGAACAATACTCGTTGAGTCTATACATGTAAAGAAAGACAAAAAATATGATGGGCAGTTCCTACGATACTCGAGATGCGAGACCACGAGAGTTTACCTTATCAAATTCTTAAACCACGGAGCACGGACGGATGGACGGCAGGTGCCATAGGACTTAGAGAAATCCCGTTTCCAATCTAGCGCTTCCTCTGGGATTTCATTCTATGATTCTTTCCAGTTTGAATCAATATGAGAAGAAAAACTGCAAAATTTTGTTCCAAGTCCAAATTGGTTGTAACAATAATAAGAATGGCAGTATTCACTCGGATATTTAATAAAGATATGAAGTTAGGTAATAGAATAATTGAATAACTAGTTTCCAGGTGGCATTCCTCGAAGGAGAAGTTTCATTCACCTCCGCCTTTTTAAACCCCCACTCCCAAGAAAAACCAACAGGTTTTGCTCTCAACACATACGTGTAACGTTTATACTATGAAAAAAAAAAAAACACTTGGCAGTGAGAGAAAAGTACGAAATAAAATTAAACTACAAAAAACAAAAGGATATTCCAAATATACATAAATTCGTTTCACCAATTTCCACGTTCATATATGTTTATAATTACTCATTGTTTGTTCTCTACAACATTATATTACGAGCATTTCATTAGAACCTCGAAGCGTGACAACACAGGTCAACATGGCCCGGTATGACGAAGTGGGTTAAGGCGTTTGACTCGTAATCTGAGGGTCGCGGGTTCGAATCCCCGTCGCACCAAACATGCTCGCCCTTTCAGCCTTGGGGGCGTTATAATGTTACGGTCAATCCCACTATTCGTTGGTAAAAGAGTAGCCCAAGAGTTGGCTAAATTTGGGACGGCTAGCCCAGATAGCCCTAGAGTAGCTTTGCGCGAAATTCAAAACAAACAAACAAGTCACCACATATGTCCCCCACACACTTCAAACACGGTGATATGAATACACAGACAATAACAAACCAAGATGTGGACGTGGTTTGATAAACCATAGATTTCTCTCAGAGACATATTGACACGTGATTAATTACTAAAGAGCTCTGCAGGGCGTGCTGCAATGCGGCACACCATCCGATCTGACACAAAATGGCGAATATTGTTCTTTATTACTTATTCAAACCCACGGCAAACACAAAATGAACAAGATTTCATACATAATTCTGTATAGACTGTATGGAACCAAAAGTTCGTTACCTGCTCGTTCCAATGTTTTAACCCTCAAACGGTGACCATCATCAACTGATACAGCGTGTGGCAGTAAGTAGTTAAAGTAACAGATTGTTAATATAACCAGTATACACAGATACACCGTGTGTCAGCAAGTAATTAAAGTAACAGGTTGTTAATATAATCGGTATACACAGACACATCGTGTGGTAGTAAGTAGTTAAAGTAACAGGTTGTTCATATAACCAGTACTCACAGATACACCATGTGTCAGTAAGTAGTTAAAGTAACAGCTTGTTAATATAACCAGTATACACAGATACACCGTGTGTCAGCAAGTAGTTAAAGTAACAGGTTGTTAATATAATCGGTATACACAGATACATCGTGTGGTAGTAAGTAGTTAAAGTAACAGGTTGTTCATATAACCAGTACTCACAGATACACCATGTGTCAGTAAGTAGTTAAAGTAACAGCTTGTTAATATAACAAGTATACACAGATAGACGGTGTGTCAGTAAGTGAAAATTCGAGATAAATGTTTGTAACAAGACAATGAAAAAATATTCGATTTAAATGTTAAATGTCAACCCTCGGGCTCACTGCCTCACGCCCGGTCCTAATTATTATTTAAACATCTCTATAATTGCTACAAAATAAAATCAACAGAAAATATTATCTACATACGTTTCTCTGAACGAGTTTTGTAGACATACTCGTATGATGTTTACAGGCTTAGAAAAACGAACTAACACAGTTTCACTCGTCAAACCTTCTTCCCTGCATTACTCATTAAGTTTTCCTTTAACCTACTTCACCATACCTGTCACTGCTCTGAGGTAAATATAGAAAAGATCATAAGAGCCTTTGTTTAGTCAAGTATGACTTGAGATAAAACTTTTCTGGCCTACCCTGGTCTTCAGAAGGTTGACAGAACATAAGTATTAATAATATATTACTAGCATTAAAAGTGAAAAAAATCACTGTAAGAAGTTGTTAATATGTACCAAAAATGTCTTTGCTGGAGAACATAATGGTCCTTACATTATGTGATCAATATCTCCGTAACATAAAGCCTTGCCATCAGGACCTGTTTAAACTGTTTAAGTACTGTAAAAAAATGTTATTTTACTGCAACACAACAAACACCTGAAAGCTTAAAATGTATATTCGAATAACAGTTTGAATGAAAATTGGTCAAAACATTTTTTGTCATGAAACTGTTAATCCATAGTTCAAGTCAATACTGAACATCCAGTACTTTATACTACAGTAATTTAACCCAATAATGTCTTCTTCCAATATCTAGTACTGAAATAACAGATTCACTACTGGCTTAGTATGATCCAACGCTGTCTTCTAATACCTAGTATTAAAATAACAGATTCACTGTTGGCTTAGTATAATCTAACACATACATAAATCTTGGTCTAAAACACCAAACAAATACAAGTGTAATTGTCTTTGTTTTCGAATATTCACACAAAGCTACAGTCATTCTTAATTTTGGACTGACAGACTAAATGGAAGGCAGCTAGTCAACAGCACCAGCCGTCAACCTTTATGCTACTCTTGTCTGACCGAAGAATAGAATTTAGTCGTCAACCTTACAAAACACCTGACGTGAAAGTATATTTTTTTTTTCGGTAACGGGACACGAAAAATGGCTTCAAATATCAAGCAGGCTAACCATTAGGCCACGCAGTGTCTATTTCAAGTCTCATTACAAGCGATACTTAAAAGACTGTTCATATTCAAGGAAAAATATCTTTCATTTACTGTTTGTCTATCTGTTTTAGAGCTGTAAACACAGCAAGGAGTCGAGCCCCAAATTTTAGCAAATCCGTAAACTTATCGTTGTCCAATCTATTTATTTAGCACTATTTGTGAAAACCACCTGATAATTAAAATAAGTAGCATTATCTGAAGCATAGCTATAAAAGTTATACCAACAACATCGAGCATGAAGACTGAAATTTCTCTATTAACAAAAACAAACAAAAACATATTTTTATATGCTCCTGACAATGAACGAAAACCACGAACAAAAGGAACTCACATATTCCTACAACTTAAACAGAAATTAAATTTTAAAAAAATGTGACATATTCGTGGGCATGCGTGTAGGCGTAACCGAACTAGTAAGAAAAACAAAACCAAAACTGACAATGAAACAGTAAAATGCCAAAACTGACCAATGTTTGATCCGCCTATTTTAGCTCAATTCAACTTCACTCAACAAATTTTGGAGAAGAAAAATAAAAATAAACAACAAAAGGAAAAGAAAAAACTAAAAAGATAAAAATACCGAGGTTTTTCTTTGAACATAATTTTCTGTGTAACTTGGAAAATATTAGGACAACCAATAAAAAGAGCGTTTAAAAAGCTTTGACCAATGACTTTTAAATGTACATCTTCCAACAGTTCTGTAACACGTCATTTTACTGGCCTAGGAAAACTTGGTGGTCCAACAGTTCTATAACAAGTCACTTTACCGGCCTAGCAAAGCCTAGTGGTTAGAGGGTACTTGACTCACAACCTGCGGGCCATGAATTAGAATCCCATCGTCAAAAGTATTTGATCTATTATCAGCTGTGAGGGCGTTGTAAAGTTACAGTCAATCAAAAATTCGATTAGATGTGCCAGAGAGTTGGAAGTGGATTTTGTTGACTAGTTGCCTCCTCTATAGTCTATTACTATTAAATTAGGGACCGCTAGTGCAGGCTAGTAGCGTTGATCAACAAGATTCAACAAACAAAACCACCTTATAAAGGAGAAGTGAACCACCATGCTTATAACAAGTAAACGTTGTCGAATTAGTATTACAAAAAAGTACCACGTTTATTACACTTTATACTGTAAGTAAAACTTTGTGTTTATTTTGTTAAAATTCGCGGAAATCTAATCGAGGACTATCTTTACTCACCGTTCCTAATTTTAAAGTGATAAAACTAGAGAGATCGCAACAACCACCGTCACCTCTCGGGTTGCTCTTTATCAGTGATTGAACGAAACAACTAAATAACAGTTCGTGAGATTCATTCTCGCACAAAAGTCGAGAGAGGACGCTAGTCAACTTCCTAAGTTGTACGTAAGAGGCTTTCTTGCGTATAAATGTATCTCAGAACGGCTGGTATGGATATTAACACTTTCACTGATAAGGAAAGAACAATGTTCTCTCAAATTCTACATGCAAACAGTTTTAATTATGAAATCAGTATTCGATCCGCTTTTAATTATGACAATTCAATTCTGTCCGACTTCGAATGTTTTAAGCGTGAATTTCTTTGTTTAATTCAACATTTTCTCGCAAACCTACAATCTGTCTACAGATGTATGGTTAATTTTAAACTTATGTGAAGGCAGCTACTTAAAAATAACATGCACTGCCAACACTTGGGCTACTCTAGTCTTACTGAACAGTTGGAATTGACACTCACTCTTATAACGTATTCAAGGTCCTAAATTACGAAGTTCATCCTGAAAGCAACGAAATTCGAGCCATAATAATTAGATTTACAGTTCGGGCACACTAGCCATTTGGCCACAAAATGTCTATACAAAGCAATACTTTTTAAAGTAATTTCAAATGGAGAACTTCCGAATTAAGGCTCATTTATCAAAACACTTAGTATGGATATTAAAAGAGTATGTGTTGAATTATATTTGTCTCAATATCTCGAAATAAACGTTACATTGTGCATGAAAGTCTGTTGTAGAAATTCTTCAAGGATTCAGTCTACGGGTTCCCGAAATTGTCTAACAAACGACCTCCCCCTCAGGACATTCCAAACCCTGACTGATATCTCCCACCAACGATTGTGTAAAAGATATTGAGTAAATTAAAAGTAGTTTGTACTTTTTATATGTGTTTTCATTCCCTGGTTTAGGCTATAGCACAAAAATAATACATTAAATTAAACAGTACGATTCGACACGTTTCACTGTTGTGTGTTCTTTTGTTTTGGATGTGTAAAGCCTAATTTGTTACTGGAAGAAATGTGAAATGAAATTAATATAATAAAACCTCTTACAAGTTTCCTACCCATATCTCCTTATTTATCTCTTCCCACTCAATATTCAGTTCATGACGAAATGATTCTCTTCGACAGTAATATAACAGTGGAAACATATTAGGTTTTTTCAGAAAGATAGCAGACGAACTTTTACTATGAATGAAATTGATTACTTCCACTAAGAACGTTACACAATTGGTTCGAATTTGTGATTGGCTAAAATCAAATGCTTATTGGTCACAACTCTATAAAGAAGTATATATGTATATATATTTGGGCATTCTAGGACAATAAAGATTTTCTGTACACATGCCAGCCCACTTCTGTTGTTTTTTTTCCTGTGGGATATGGTATACCCACAACGTTCACAATAATTAAGACATGCTTTTGTCCTCCTCTAAATCCCCCAGTAGTTCTGGTTAAACGCCAACTTTGCCTTAACAACTCGTCCAAGAAAGACAACTGCTAACAAAACCATATTAAGAGAGTATAAAATCTAGTACGTTTTGGTCAAAGTTTCGAGCTGCTAGCGACCTGATTAAGATTACACTAGCACCTCTAAATTTTGTCCAAAACTTCCTAGACAGACGAAACCCATTTACAATGCCTTTCAAGTAAACCCTCCTCCATCTAAGTCCTCGCTTAAGCAAAAGTATCAAATAATCAGGACCATTTAGATCCATCAATTCTACGTATAAATCGTGCCCGAAACTCTGTAAAAAATGTACAAGAAAAAACAAATAAACTGCTACATTACGAGTGAATGTTAAAACTTACACACACTAAAACCTAGAAATATGTAGCCCCAAGTCTGTAAAATTAAAAGAAAAAAAAAAGTCCTCACATTCAGTGACATGTTGCAACCAGAAAATGTACATATTGAACCACCTACATAAAAAAACGAAATGGTTAAAATACATCTTATCACTACGAGTGGTAAGAGTTACCTTTTTGAAGAGCTCAGATAAAGTACAACACTTTACTTACGATGACAGTTAAAATACACCCTCCACCCCATCCCCGCAGTGATAGGTGTGTCTCAAAAATCAATAGTTAGTAGTAGAATGTTTCAAGCTAAATGGTACTTTATGCGCATGTGCGCTTAATAAACAGGTCAGTGTCACCCTTGTTTTTAGGTATTACCGTCACTTATTTTGAACAGCTGACCAGAGGAAAGGAAATAAGCCTGCAGCATCCGCCGCTACCCGAGTGAAGGAATTAACAGTTTTATAACAAGTGAAAGTACAGAATGTGTAATACATTCTCTAGTAACTCCGAACCTTTCGTTCCGCAGCCAGACACACTAACCACTAAACCACGCCTTTTTCTGACAACATAGGGAGTACGTTTAAAACGGCCAGGTGGTTAAGATACTCGACTCGTAATCTGAGGGTCGCGGTTTCAAATCCCCGTCACACCAAACATGCAACTGTTTTGATATTAACATTATGTGACCAGAACTGGACAATGTACGCCTTCAGTGACATCAGATTTCTGTCAAAACGAAAAAATACAGTTTGATTTATTGGTTGTCATCGCTAGTTCCTTAAACCCATTTAACAGGGTTTTTTTTCCCCCCAAAGTTTGACACTCTCAAAATAAAATATAAAAGGTATGTGTACGTGTAAAAACAGACGAACAGTTGTGACAAAGAACGATCAGCATTCTTCTTGAAACCTAGTTCTTTCGTTCCAGAACACTCGAAAACATTTATTTATTTTAAAGACTTCGGTCAGAACATTATTGCGAAGTAATTTTTTCATAACGTGTAATTTTGTGTATGTTTCTAAAGACATGACTAAACTTGCAAGTTTTCCTTTCATTAAAAAATTTAAAGGTTTCTCAACCAAGTAACAATGCTTTACTCAGGTATATCATTTTCAAATTATTTTAACCTAAAAGTGACGTATTGATTGTTATACATCTTTATACCGAATTACGTTTATATGTTATGAAAATATAAATGTATTTATTCATAAAGAAAACCATGACAGTTTCTTATTACGAGTTAAAACTGTCGGTCGAATGACGCTGATGTGGTTTGTTTGTTTGTTTTGGAATTTCGCACAAAGCTACTCGAGGGCTATCTGTGATAGCCGTCCCTAATTTAGCAGTGTAAGACTAGAGGGAAGGCAGCTAGTCATCACCACCCACCGCCAACTCTTGGGCTACTCTTTTACCAACGAATAGTGGGATTGACCGTCACATTATAACGCCCCCACGGCTGGGAGGGCGAGCATGTTTGGCGCGACCGGGATGCGAACCCGCGACCCTCGGATTACGAGTCGAACACCTTAACACGCTTGGCCATGCCGGGCCATGCGGCAAGCAGAAAAATAACAAAAAACAACGATGAGATAAAAATTCGCTCGTGTTCAGTTTTTCCTTCTGTTAACTACAAAAACAAACACACATTACGAGTTTGTTTGTTTTTTGTCTAGACATTAATTCGTAATATTTCTGTGTGAGTTGTTATAAACTAAAGACATGGAACTAAAAATTATGGAAATTAAAATAAATTTTGCGGACATATTTTTATGCCGTTTGACATGAATCTTGTACACAGGGAATACTAACGATCACAACACCTAATATCGTGGTTGGAAACAGATGTGACGTGAGATAAAAAGAAACACGTGTGCGACGTGCGAAACATCAGACACGAAAATGTAACTTCACTTACTTGTGCTACTGGGAAAGGTAGCGCCAAAGCTCCGATACTGGGTTGATGCACCAACCTTCCTAACCGAACAGAGAACATCACCACCTAGCCACGAACTAACCCGAGAGCCAGAGACACGCTGCGAATCTCTGCAACAATGCAGACACACGTGCATGGGTTAGAGAAGTGTGTCGCCACTGTTGACGAAAAGCTGTTTGGTACTGAACCAAACTCCATATTTAACGTAACTAATGTAATCACGACAACTTTACCCCACACACTGTTGGAACGCAGATATTTCCAATATACGTAACAAGATAGCATATGATCTGTGACTGAGAGATGACCCACAAGCATGTTCTCGGTGGAAACCGAGTTTCTACGGTTTTCATTCTTTTAAGACGACGTTTCGCGCTTCGTGACGAGTTCTTCATCATATAAGGCGTTTAATATAAAAACATTTTCGATATTAATTTTAAAGCAAGTATTCATTGATTAGTTAGCCATGTCGCGAATTTTGTTCACTTTGGAAAATTATAGCGGCTAAAACAATATGCGGGGCGTATTTTAACGCATATCTATTTTTATTTATTTCAATCAGAGCGAACATTGAATTTAGTCAGATTGTGGCGCTCCCTGTCGGAGCTATATTGCGCTGTGAACAACAATAGGGGGTTAAAAAGAATTGTTTGTTTGTTTATAATTCCGCGCAAACTTTGCTTTTGTAAACTGGAAGCGTATAACGAAAACATGATGGGAGACTATATTTGGGAGCTGATACGTGAAAGTGATTTACATTATAGTCGCAAATCTCGAAAAACTACTCACTGCTAAACATTTTTGTATAACTTTAGTATAAGTACATGTAAATCTTGATTCATATGTTGTTTTATTCAGACCTTATGCAAATGTGTAAATTTGTCCGTTTTTACATAGAAAATATGTTAATTTCTAAATTTCATTATCCAGGTAGCAAAGTTTGGTTAGATTGAATAACACTTGTTACCGAGTTATACAAGAATAAATTATTGACATCAGTGATAAATATTATAGAACTATGTAGATACATTTTGTAAAACCATACATATAGTTTACACTTCATCACTCCGTGAAGTCTAGTTTTTCGGTTATATACTGTTCAGCCCTCTAGTAGGACAACAGTATACTTACAACGATAAAATTCCGAGTTCGATTCCGCGCGATGGACGCAACAGATAGCCTAATATGGCCTTGCTCTAAAGAAAACATACAAGCAAAACATCTTGGTTAGAGTTAGCGGTAAGGGGCGGAATTCTCCAAAACCGGTATAACTTACTGTGACAAGTGTAGGCGGCAAAACTTATATGAATTTAATGAGGGATTAGGCACTGATAACAATTGATGGCACTTAATTTCGTGTATTAACAGCAGTTAATTCAGTGTATTCAGAGTTGTAACAGTGAAGTTCCGCGACATTTATACACCAATCTTTATTCTCCATTCGAAGGGGCACTTTGCTACCAGGTCAAAATTGGGGATAACACCTCCCCCCGTTCCGCCGCCTATAATAACAAACGAATAAATAGATTGGCTTCAACTTTTATCAGTTTTGCACCCTTTGAATACTGAGCCAATAAGGGTTTGAGGGCCAATGATATATAAAAGATTGTGCTGGTATAAATTATTACTAGTTTATTCTTTTGTTAAATGGTTTCTTTTAATCAATGTTACTAAAGTATTCCCAGAGGATTTGTTCACTTTAGAATTTCATACAAAAATGCTTGAGGACAATCTATACATAGTCGTCCCTAATTTTTAACTGACAATCTAGAAGAACAGCTACGTAATAGCACCCCCGCCAACTACTGTATTATCGAACAGTAGTTAACTGTAACTCTTATAACACCCCAACGTTCCCAAAGTGCGGAATGTGTTTTCACGGCAATAGTTCGGGAACCATATAACTTTGAATTCACAAAGTACCTCCACTTACAATATTGTAAGCAACTTGTTTAATGTGACCGTAAATATTTCCAATTTTTCGAAATTAACAGCTAACTAGAAAATTATTATAAACCATACAACACATTTTATACATCTTCCGGGAGGGAAGGGGGCAGCAAACTGGAAGTTGTTTCAGTAGAATCTTTTCTTTTATTCGATAATTACGTCGTCTGGTCGCTGCGACGTTATCAGCTAATCACGTGTTGTATTAATTTATTACGTGATGAGTCAGTGCTCTACCGTGTGCAACGTTTCTGAAGGTCGTGTAACTTGTCTAACTACTTTATTTTATTAGCAGTTGTAGTAGCCTCGTTTAATTTGTTTGTATTAAAACGTACTTTCAACACGTCAAGTTTAGCAGCAGTAGAACTAGTGCCAACTGTCGTGAAGTACAAGGATATCAAACATAACAATTATACAATAAATCCACAAAAAAGAATAAAGAAAAGTAACGACACACTCATACTACTATTATCAAACGTGTTTTAAGAGCTACGTTTTAACCTGTAAAAACAACCAAACAGAACTGGTTGTCTGTAGATATACAACTGTTTCTCATTACTGCGACGTCTCCCTGAAGTTGGCAACGGACTGGGTCGAACACAGAATAACAAAAACAATTAATAACTGGTATTCAACAAACAACTTATAGACCTTTTCGTTTACGCTAACAATAAAGCTTGTGGTAGAAAACCTAATAAGTGCAGATCAGTTTTCCTTAAACCTTGGGAGGGCTTGACTAATCTATAACAAATTAAAAAACAAACAAACAAACTCGGTTCTCTCTCCTACCACAATTAGACATTCGAGCCTCTTTTTTCTCATTATATTACGAACAGTGACTAGAATTTATTGTTTGTTATTTAATTGATCACTTTTTAAAGATGAATTTTCAAAAATTTAATAATTGCCTTAGAAACTGCACTTTGGTTAGGTATAATTCCTGTGTGGTTGCCATATCTTTAAACACTTTAGTTTTTGAGTAAAAAATGAAACAAAATATGAGGGTCCTCGAACTCGGTCGTTCGGTTGTTTCCGTGATGTTTTACAACTATGACGTAATAGTTGCCAAACAAGCTTCGTTGCGCGCCGACCATTTTGTTCCTTTCAGTGCTAGTGTTTTATGTAAATCTACCGGTGCTTTTTTCGGATTACATACTTTGTGAGACTATTTTTTGTCTTGATATTGCTACTTTATGTTTGTTTTATGATAACATGGTTTACTGCGTTGCTTATGTTTGTAAAAACGGTTCGGCATGGGCAAAAATTTCTTTTCGTTTCCGTGCAAGGAGAAGAAACCGACAAGGTGGCGACAGTGGGTGCGGATGGTCAATAGGAAGAACTGGACTCCTTCACACTATGCAAAGCTTTGTCAAAACGCTCATGTTTTGTGTCGGATCTCACTGTTTTGGATTCCGTGGGTTTCAAGCCAGACAGATTGAGACTGAAAAACCATCGGCAGTAGACAGGATCGTCACCACAATCTTTCCTCGTGTAGAGCTGAGGACTGATCTCAGCCTACAGCGTACAGGTTCCACCCCTCTGAAGCCATCCCTCGCCATCACGAAAAAAACAAACTTAAAGGTATGTGTGCAGTATAAAGCAATAAACAATAACTTGTATAATATAATAATTTAAAAAGTACAAGTTTTTGAAGAATGTAACTAGACATACACATTTCACATTCATGAGCGTGTTTTGCATTTGTAGCACCTAAAAGTCAGTGAAACCGTGATTTCCTAGTCTAGACAGTGGACAAATCTATCCCAAATAGAGTATATTCCAAGTGTAAAAGGTGGTAGATCATTCTGTAGATGTTTTTGTATCATTTTTACACATGTAAAAGTTTGAAGAATACCATTTTTCAAATTTAACATTTCAAGATAAATTAAAATAAAACTGTCTTGAACATGTTGAAGTAATCAAGTACATGTTATATATTTAAAAAAAAACATTGTAGACTTGTAAACAATCAAATATAAACTCCATAACATATTTCCATAACTCATCATAATAAAATTAATCTCAACACAGTACTTTGACATTGTCATATTAAATGTAAATCTCATAAGCCTCATAAGCATGTTGTTCTAATATATAATCTTATTTCTTTAGTATCACTCACAGTTCCGCTGTTCTCGCTCGTGGAACTGTCCTCATCACTAGAACTTGTCAGATCTGTGTCAAAAGTAACTGTTCTAGGTTCGTTCAGAGTAGGTTCGAATTCATATGGCGCTACTCGGCACTGTTCAGAACACAAAATCAAAACAGACTCCGCCTCTGTTTCTCCGTATGTACTGGCCATGTTTATTTACGTTCAACGCGCTGGCGTTAGCGATTTGTTTGGCAACTATTACGTCACAGTACTTTTCCTAGCGGCAAACGTAAAAGCTAAAACGTTTGGATCGCCGCTCGGAAAGGGCTCTTTCTGCACCAAGTTCTATGTTTCATTTATCAGCACTTATGTTTTATAAAAAATGTGAACCTGCAAAATTAATCAGTACGAGTAGTTCTTTTGACTGCAAAGTTTTCTTTTTCTGTAAAATTCACCTTTACGAATAAAAACGTTTTCCTCAAGCATTGTACTGTACTTGTTAAATTAATTAAAAATAAACAAATAACGAAAACCTTTCCTTCCATATTCAGAGAAATATTTGACAGCTTGGCGTTATAAAATCAGAAGATTTGTTTTCACCATAACAACAAACTCCACAAATGAGGCTTGTCGTTCCATCTTTTTTATAAGTCATCAATATTCTCAGTGAAGTAACAACATTCAGGAAAATAAATTATCAAAGAACACTGATTAACAGACTACAGAACAGTTTATCAAATATCTGTATATGGTTTTAATCTCAAAACGAAATTCAGATTTTATTTTTTGTGTATTCTCTATACACCGTATTAATACACTTTTTTGCCCAATTTTGTTGTATTTAATTTTGTATTTTATATACAGACTAACTCATGTTACAAATTGAATATATTTCTAAATTAGTTGGGGTTCATATGTTAAATCGGCCCCACATGGTCGAGTGGTTAGCCCGCTCGACTCGTAATCTGGTGGTTGCAGGTTCAAGTCCCCGTTACACCAGACATTCTTGCCCTTTCAGCCGTGAGTGCCTAATAATGTTGCAGTCAATCCCACTATTCGTTGGTAAAAGAGTAGCCCAAGAATTAGCGATGGATGGTGGTGACTAGCTACCTTCCCTCTAATCTTACCCTGCTAATTAGGGACGGCTAGCGCAGATAGCCCTCATGTAGCTATTCACGAAAATTGAAAAGAAACAAACAGACAGACAGACATCCTAAATCTATCAGAGACGAGCATGTAGTAGCATATAACATGTTGTTTAAACAACTTGACAACATCTTTACGGATCTTCAAGCCATCCCAACAATCCAACATAGATAAAGTTTCTTTATATACGTTAACAATAATTAGGGATGACTGTATAAACTACAAACCCTGACATGTCTTTTAATTGGTTAATAATAATTACATCATAGAGGAAAGGTCTTTTAATTGGCTAATGAAACCACATCACAGAGGAAAGGTCTTTTAATTGGTTAATAAAACTAAATCATAAGGAAAAGGTCTTTTACCTGCTTTCTCGCACGTTTCTTGCAAGCTTTCCAATGATTCTAAACAGACTTTTGAAGAAATTTAAACATTTACAGATTTAAAAAACATCTCTAACTTCGTACGTAGATTAGATGGACACGTGTCCACATCCAATAACATCATCAAAGCAAACATTTCATATCTCCGTTTATGTAAAAAGTTTTATTTAGCTCTACGTAATCAGGAAAGTATCGAAACAAATATAAAAACATCAGCTCGTTACACTATTAGGCTTGGAAGCGACGAGACCATCCGACAAGAAAAACATTGAATGATTATAGGAGCGCCATCTATCATTAAACAAAAACATTGTGATAGATACAAATCACATAGTTCAGCAAACGAAATTAAACATGAAATTTACTCCGAAACAAAATTTAGTAAAATGCTAATTGTTATACATTTTCAACACACATTCACGTCTCTTAGAGTAATTATATTTATAAGTCCTAAGTTTCCGTTAAATAATGATAGAAAGATAGCAATTTAATTAATAGTCACGGTTTCCTGTAGACAAAATTCCACCTGATCAAGAAACAATGTTCACCCCATTTCGTTTGTTTCTAATAATCGTTTCTGGGTACAGGATGAAAAATATGAACTTGCTTAGTACATGTATAAATATTCTAACCAAACATGGCAAGAGAGGGGCAGGCTAGAAATCTTGTTTTTTCAAGGTTAGATATATCACACTCCTTATCGCAGAGACATTAGTTAATAAGGGACGGTAGTTTGCTTCTCACACAATTTATTTTCTCTTCTTACGCCTTGGGTGATCTCAATTGGACCACTGCCAAAATATCATTTGTCCAGCGAACCACATTAACTTGACTTGGAAAATGAACTACTGAACCACGTCGCCTACACAGTATTCTTGTAATTGTCCTTTTAACTTTATTTAATAATGTCTTCCTCAATTGTCAACAGATCGTCTTATTTCCTGTTACGTTTATGTAAATATCGTTTAGTCTTATTTTTAATTGTTGCCAGACTTGTAACAAGTCCTCTGTTACAGTCGTTTTAGCAACACAACAAATGTTTTTTTTCCATCTAACAACAATAAACTAACACAACACCGTTGCTATGTCTCGTCCAATACAGTTTTGTTTCGTGCTGGTATCGGTGGGCCTATTAAATGTTGTAACACTTCCAACGTTTCGTCGTTCCTGTTGTATTTAATGATGAATGGCATGTACAGTCTGAAGAGAGTGCGTGGTCGTACTTAATAACAGTATATATATTGGTTGTTAATTCAGTAGGCTTTAACTGTTGATGAGTTGTTGTTTTAGCTCCGAATTTTAGAGTTATAAGCTAACCGTCGAGTCACCATGATAGTGATAGTTCTTTCCTTTCTATTTTTTTTTTTTTTTATGTTGGCGCAAAACAACACAGTGGACTATCTGTGCTATGTCACTTTGGGGATTAAGTCCCAAAGTTTATTGTTATAAACCATGAAAAAACCTTTGAACCATGAGAAAACTGGTTGTTGATGGTTAATTTCTTAAGATTTTTCATTCTGGTCTAGTTTCGAATAGAAAATACTTACAGTGGTTTGTTTTTATACAAGTCCAACTGGCTGTTATCAATTACGTTACAAGCAGGAGATAAAGATGTCACAACTACAGTCCGCCTGTAGACCATTACTTTAATTACAAAAAGGAAACTGGGAAGGAAAAATTAGATAAATGTAAATATAATTACTATGGCTGTTATATATATATATATATACACACACACACACACACATATATATATATAAAATACAATTATATATACATATAAGTATTTCGCCTATTTTCAAATTCTGAACGGCCTCGAGTTTTGACTTCTGAAAAGACTGTTTAAATACTTTTTTTAAATAACTCACGCTGTAGTGTTGTTCCTAACAATCACTATTCACTTGACACGTTAAGAAAATTTTAGAATAGTCTATAAGTTACACTGGACTGTAGAGTTTGGTCGTTCATCAATCATACATTTTGGTTCTTTAGGAATTACTCAAGGAATACCTGTTACAGCCCTTCCAACTTATCAGCAATAAACGACAGGGAAAGTGGCTAATCAACACTGCCAACTCTTTGTTTATATTTTACCAACGAACAGTAATAACGCCCCCGCAGATGAAAGGGTGAGTATTATTTTGGGATTGTGAATCGATAGCTGTCAACACGAGGCGAGCCCTTCCATGTAATTTTCCGTTAAATTTCTGAAACAAATTAAGGTGTAAATAATCCCTCTGTGACATTTAGCAAGAAAATACTCTAAAGGACTCTAATATAACAGAAATTGGCAATTAAATACGTTTTATTTCGAACGTAACGTATTACGTAAATTAATAATCAAATTTAAAATTTTGTAACTATAAACACTATACTCCTTAATTCTGGCCATAAAGAAGTTTTTTTAAAATCAGATTTTTGTTCACTAAAAAGCCATTAACTTTATTATTCAAATATCTGCTGTTGTATTTTAAATTATTACAAATTATGTGTGTAATTAACAAAATAAAGTTGACATTGGAAACAACAAAAAATAAAATTGTTTTGAATAATTAAAAATAAGCTGAACTTTTAGAGAGTGCCAATACATAACGCTGGTACATACACCTTTTCATACAGGTTATCTAGAGGATAACACAGAGTAGGTATGTCCAATCTTGTAAACCTCTAGGTGATAACACAGGGTAGATATGTGCAACCTGGTAAATCTGAAGAGGATAACATAGGGTAGGGGTGTCCAACCCGTTAAACTTCTAGAGGATAACATAGGGTAGATGTATCCAACCTGGTAAGCTTGAAGAGGATAGCATAGGGTAGGGGTGTCCAACCTGTTAAACTTCTAGAGGATAACATAGGGTAGATGTATCCAACCTGGTAAGCTTGAAGAGGATAGCATAGGGTAGCTGTGTCCAACCTGTTAGACTTCCATAGTATAACATATGGTAGGTGTGTTCAACCTATTAAACTTCCAGAGGATAGCATAGGGTAGGTGTGTCCAACCTGTTAAACTTCTAGAGGATAATACAGAGTAGGTGTGTCTAATCTGGTAAACCTCTAGAGGATAACATAGGGTAGGTGTGTCCAACCTGTTAAACTTTTAGAGGATAACATAGGGTAGGTGTGTTCAACCTGGTAAACTTCCATAGGATAACATATGGTAGGTGTGTTCAACCTGTTAAACTTCTAGAGGATAGCATAGGGTAGGTGTGTCCAACCTGTTAAATTTCTAGAGGATAACACAGAGTAGGTGTGTTCAACCTGGTAAACCTCTAAAGGATAACATAGGAAAGGTGTGTCCAATCTGGTAAACCTCTAGAGGATAACATAGAGTAGGTATGTCCAACCTGGTAAACCTGAAGAGGATAACATAAGGTAGGTGTGTTTAATCTCTTAAACTTCTAGAGGATAACAGAGAGTTGATGTGTACAACCTGTTAAACCTCTAGAGGATAACATAGGGTAGGTATGTCTAACCTGTTAATCTTCTGTAAGTTTAAACTTTAAGTGTTTTTAACGTTTTCTTCTCTACATCGGCAGGTGTCATCGGCATTTTATAATTTATAAAATGAAACATATTTTATGCCACTATCATAACCTGCATATCATGACCTTGCCCTTTTATTACAAATTTTTGTGAATTCTCTCGCATATCTAAACGGTTCTTTAGACGATGGACAGCTGACTACCACAGTTACCACTGAAACGGAAGTGTAGATTTATGTGTCTAAAAGTTTGTTCTCGTTTTCTGTATTCAGTATAGATCGATAGTGTTACTACGTCGAAGTTAGTCGTCGAAATTTTGCAGATTTTCATGTATTCATGACAAAATGGCAAGCGATGATGAATTCCTCATAAAGCGCCACAATAACATATCCTCTAGAAATTTACTAGGTTGGACACACTTACCTTATGTAATCCTCTAGAGGTTTAACAAGTTGGACACACCTACCCTATGTTATCATCTTCAGGTTTACCAGGTTGGATACACGTACCCTATGTTATCCTATAGAAGTTTACCAGATTGGACACATCTACTCTGTGTTACCATCAAATTTCATTCGGTAGCTTAAAAAGATTTTAGTTAAAGTTCGACTAGTATTTTACTATGACCTTTGGCCAGTTAATTAAACATACATCGAACCCAACCATAATTTTAAAACGTTTCGTGGTCTGACTAGAATATCTTGACATACAGTTACGACAGAAAGTGTTCGTACCTCTGCGTCCCGAATGGTTTTTTGCTCATAACTTAAAAAGTATCACGAGTAGGCTAACAGAAGTATAGTATGTTATAAATATTACACTAGCACACATCTACATAATAGTGTGTTCCACTGACCCGTGTTGTAGTATTTACAAAATATTATCAATATTAGAATGTAGATGGAGCCACAATCCATAATATAGTAACATTACTAAACACTTGGAAACAACCTTTCATCCAGTTATCCAAGTAGTTTATTTAAGAAATATTTTTATCGGCTACTCCTTCAGAATTATTCTTAACTATAAAATGAAACAAGTAGAAATATCCTGTAACAAATTCAATTCAGTAATAAATTTCAACTTTCGTAAGTGAAAAGTTCAACATTTAACATTATATGTAATATCTAATTATTATTTCATTTACAGTTACACTGAAGTGTATTTTAATAAAAATTGATTATAAGATTTAACATCTAGCACTCTTCTGCTGAAATTGAAATAAAATATTAAAAAATCGGATTATAACACCACTTTATTACAACTGTAAAACAGCAGAAAGTGTACCAAATCACGAAACAACATCTGTTCTCCTCCCCGGGTTCTCGAAGCAAGGTAATAGATGCCAACTGCTTTTTTTCCCACGAGTATTTGCCACACGATAAGGAAACTTATATACTTCTGCTATACTGCTCCAACACGAAATATGAACATAAATAACGGTGTATGCCATAATTTTATTTCACAAAATTGAAATTGATTCTTACTTACTATGATTAATAAGGCATATAGCTGTTAATAAACATCATTTGATGGATAAAACCTGTCAGAGAATCATGGCTGTTATTAAACATTTGATGATAAAACCTGTTCTGACACACATCATCTCTCTCTTAGGCAGCATAGTTCATTTCTCATACAGAGCACAGAGTCTGTCTCAGGCAATATAGTTCACTTTTTATAAACTAAGTTTCAACGTCGACCGCCTTACTTGGATCGATATCTGTGATCTGCACACGAGAAACGCTGGTTTAGACTACTGCCGACTATGGAGCTGGAAATTAAACTTAATGGGCTACGAAGACACAACCCTGTCTATATACAAGGTTGACTCCTATTCCTTGTTGCACGTTATAGAAGTATGGAAAGGTCTGTCTCTTCAGGTTCTTGTACGGGTAGAGTGATAAACACTTTACACCTAACAACCAATGAATATACAGGGGCTATCTGTGCTGTAACCATCACGGGTATCAAAATCTGGTTTTTAACATGATAAGCTCCTTCGGACGTTTCAGGAGGGTGGAGTGGGTGAATAAAACATAGATGTCTTAGTACTTATATACTTTACTGTATGAATATCAATGTTCCACGTGCGTTTTGTTTTTTATACATTATCACTCCAATGTTCCCAAGTAGCAGTCTTTTTTAAACACAATACATTAAAAATGATTATACAAAGAACCCATTTAATATTATCATGAATTCAGTAGTAAGGTAACAGTAGTAAGTTGTATAAAGAACGTTTCATACAATCGTTTGTCTCTCTTTAGAAACGACAAATCTGAAATATTGTTTGTACAAGCGTCTAATTTTTCATAGGTAATAATAGTCAAATCAAAAAATGGGTCTGCAGTTTATGCGCTTTTATCACATTTGTTTAGGCTTACTAAAATACCAACTATTTATATTTCGGATGAAAATAACCCTTGATTTTATGTCAAACAACAGTTCGTCAGACAAATACAACACTACAAGAAACACTATAACACTGAATTATAGCACTAAATCCTACATCAGTAGACCATAACAATACCCTGGAATACTAGACCAATTCAACACAGCTCTGAATCCCATAAATGAATCTTACAACAAAGGAGGTTTTAACACAATGCTTCAATGGTTGAGATAATTAAATTCTTGTACAAAATCCTAAAAGGTGTTATCGCATGAATAACTCTTTATAATTTTTTAAAAAATTGCAACCTAAATATAACTGATGAAAAAATTACACCACACCAACGGAATATAGTTGACACCGTTAACAGTTGTTCGTTGATTTTATACTAGGCCATTACTGGGTATAGCAGATATAACGTAACGTGGGCCGGTTGACATTATTATAAATTCTAATTCGGAGGTTCTAGTCAAGAAATATTAGAAAATTCAACCCTCTTTAACATAAAGTAAGGAAAATCACCAGGACATAAATATTTTTATTTTAATTAAATAATTATGGTTTGCGTGCGAAATGAAAAGTAAAAGAATTGTAAAATCGACCTTTAAGTTATTGTAAAAATGTCCGTCGACGGAATGGTTAGACTCGCCAGCAATGCTTTTGTTGGTTTAACTTGTTTTAAGTCTGTTTGTTTACGTTAATATATTTTATTTTGCACAAAAACTAGTTTTCAATTTTATTTTATTTATATCGTGCTCTTGATCTTTTAAAACCAAAATCAACAGTTTTACCCAGACCCAAAAAACAAAAAGGTTACATGTAGTTCATTAAAATCTGTTGTTTTAAAGTAGTTATTTATTGTATTTGTATGGAAGATAGACGACTGTTGAATGACGACGAAACCAACGATAAAATCATCTCTTACCGAATATTTTAAGAGTAGAGAGAGGTGGGACATATACAGTAAATCTTCACATATGTAGGCCATGTTATACATACTGTACGACTCACGAAAGTTAAACGATATTCTTCTACAATTAACTTATCTTTAATCTAGGCTTAAAGCATGCTAAGCCTAAGGCCAGTGGTTCTTAACCTGGGTTCAATCGAACCCCAGGAATTCAGTGAGTCAGTCTCAGGGGTTCGGCGCAGATCAAGACACACAAACTGTGTGTGTGTCCGTTTCGTTCACCCCACTCGTATGATTCGTGACGTCATGCTACACTTGGCCATCATTGGCTGCAGCTAATCACGTCACATCACTTGGCCTTAATATCTGTGCTACAGGGAACGTTGTGCGCTTAGCAGTCGACTTGTGACTGTAGTAATTCTGCGTAATTTGTGATTTTTTTCCTAATATTTCAATCCCTTTATACCAACTATGTCGAGCAAAAACAGAAAGTGGTTGGACGAATACGTACAATATGGATTCACGTGTATAACGGAACATGATGGGAGTCAGCGTCCTCAATGCATGATTTTCAATTCCTAGTTGAGCAATTCTAGTCTAGCACCGGCAAAATTAAGAGAACACTCCTTAAAGCTGCATGGAGATGGAAAATACAAGAACACAACGCTTGCTGAATTCAAGATAAAGAGAGCCAGGCTCGATAAAAAGGTTACTTTGCCTGTTCTCGGCAAACTGATCCTCACAGTATTGTACGAAGTTGCGTACTTGATCGCAAAGCAGGGCAAACCACTCACCATTGGTGAAGCACTTGTAAAACCAGCTGCTTTGAAGATGGCGAATATCACGCTGGGAAAAGCTGCTGAAAATAAGTTATCCCAAATTCCTCTTTCAAATGACACTATCAGCAGCAGAATAGATGACAGGAGCGATGACATCTTGGCTCAAGTAGTTGCAGATCTGATTTCAAGCCCAGCAAAATTCAGCCTTTAACTCGACGAGACCACTGACGTTTCCAATCTAAGCCAGCTTGTTGTATTCGTGTGTTATGTGAAGAATGACGAGATAAAAGAAGATTTTTTATTTTGTAAGCCTCTTACAACAACAACTAAGGTAGCTGACGTGAAGAAGCTTGTGGATGACTTCTTCAGAGACAACGATCTTTCATGGGATATGGTTTCTGGAGTTTGTTCGGACAGAGCTCCAGTCATGCTGGGACGAAACTCTGGTTTTGGTGCGCTGGTGAAAGCCGATGCACCACACATCATTGTAACGCACTGTGTTCTGCACAGGCATGCGTTGGCAACAAAAACCTAGCCTTCAAAACTGGCAGAAGTATTAAAAATTGTAGTGGAATGTGTGAACTTTGTGCGAAATAGTACCTTGAAGCACCGCATCTTCAAAGAGCTGTGTAATGAAATGGGCTCTGAATTCGAGGTACTTCTGTACCATTCTAACGTTCGGTGGTTATCCTGGGGAAAGGTGATGAATCGTGTTTTTGCTATGCGTGTGGAATTAGCCCTGTTTTTGCGAGAGCACCAACATTGCCATGCAGATTGCTTCAAAAAATCTGAATTCACTGTCATTTTGGCGTATATGTCCGACATCTTCAATGCTCTCAATCATCTCAATCAACAGATGCAGGGCGGTGGAGTCAACATCATCGAAGCGGAAGAAAACCTGAAGGCTTTTCAAAAAAAGCTACCGTTATGGAAACGACGAACAGAGAATGATAACTTCATAAACTTTCCCCTGCTGGACGACTGTGTAAGTAAGATCGAAGATGTGTCTGAAATCGGAGACATTTCTGTACTCGGGGAATTGAAGCAAGCAATTGCCATGCACTTAGATGAGCTCGCAAAGTCTCTCGACAGATACTTCCTCACCAGAGAGTCATATCCAGCATGGGTGAGGCAGCCGTTCACGTTTAGTGTTGCGACAGCAGATGCCAATGATGAATACGTCGACGAAATCATTGAACTTCAGCAGAGCCAGGTTCAACATCAACTTTTCAGAACAATAACGCTCTCAACGTTTTGGTGTCACCAAATCGTAGCGTACCCTCTTATTGCTGATAAAGCCCTTGAGATACTCGTACCGTTTGTTACAACGTATCTTTGCGAGCAATCCTTTTCGAGGATGGTAGACATAAAAACAAAGAAAAGGAACAGACTTTGTTGCGAAAATGATATGAGAGTGGCAGTTGTCAAGGTGAAGCTGCGCATTTTTTAACTTGTCTCTGAAAGGCAACAGCAAAAGTTACATTGATTTGCAGTATTCATTGAGTTGTGTTTTTGTTTTTGTGTGAAATTCATGTTTTGTTGGTTTTGTTCTTTGAACACAGTGATATTGTGTGCAACTGATGCATGGTTCATTTTGTGCACTAATAAAATATCTACTTATGTTTTAAATTTGAAAAAAAACATATTTTATTTTTCCAATTACGGAGGGTTCAGTGAATGCAAGTACGAAACTTCCGGGGTTCAGTACCTCCAACAAGGTTAAGAATCACTGCACTAGATGTTTCCAGTCTACATATCTACCAACATGTTGATGTATTAGACATTCAACATCCTGGATGTTTCCACTGTGTACGTCGACACTACTCGTTTCTTCCCCCGTCATTTTTATCGTTGACTGAAGTGAGAATATCATCATTATTTCTACGAGCCTCAACAGGGGAAGTCATGAAAACAACGCATACGCACCATAAAATACAAAGTTGCGAATTTAATACAAATTCCCTTAAGAGTAATTCTCGAAGAATTCAGCAGATTTGTATAGCGTTCACAATTCTTTGTTGTAAGTGAAATACGTGTAGCTAGCTAGATAAAGAAATGTATACCGAGAAACTTCAGGTTGCAAACTTTTTAACAGCACACGATCTCGTTGATCCAGTGTTGTATTTGGTTTTCCGGGGTTCAGTACCTCCAACAAGGTTAAGAACTACTGCCTTAGGCTTAATGCACACGAAATGATAATTTTCTACCCCGCCTTTTAATAAAAAACTGTTATTACAATTATTTTAATCATACCCAATGCTTATTTCCGTATATGGAGCGTTCGAATTCGTCTTATTTTCTTATTCTGAATTATACCTTTCCCACTTTGTTAATTAACTTTTTTCGCTTTAAAATAAGTTTAAAAATTCTTAGATGTATGTTCAGTCTTAAAATATTTACCGATATTTAAAGTTATCCAACTATTAAAAACAAAAAAACAATAACTAGTCTACATATGAAAAGCTTTCACGATGTAATTTTTTTATCAGAGGCATTGGAACCGGGATTTCGCTATTTCATTTCTATAGCAACTT
Organism: Tachypleus tridentatus; assembly: GCF_004210375.1. Lineage (NCBI taxonomy): Eukaryota > Metazoa > Arthropoda > Merostomata > Xiphosura > Limulidae > Tachypleus > Tachypleus tridentatus. The sequence goes on from NC_134836.1 coordinate 22,065,541, forward strand.
TATATTATTAGACTACTATTCTACAGGGTGGCCCGTAAGTCCCTACCCATCTATATGTTATTATAAACAACGTTATATAATACTAATGATGAGTTGAAGGCAGCTGTTATCGCGGCATTTAGAACAATAACCCCTGCTATGTTGAGGAAAATGTCTCACAGAACATGGCGTCACATAATATTATGCCGCGAGAATGAGGGACAGCACACAGATACACTGAATACATAAGATATATGGATGGGTAGGGACTTACGGACCACCCTGTAGATGGCATGCCCTCATAACCCTCTATACTGAGTTGCCTCTAGCACTACGGGAGCTATTTTTATCAACTTATACTTTCAGTCTCTAATTATAAAGTCTACATATCTAGCCAACAACCCCACTTTGTTTCTGCTTCTTACTCTACTGGACATAAATATTTATACACTTCCGATCGAATGTAATAACATTCTACGGTCAAACGCAGTACACTGGCGTGTGTGTGAACTGGTCATAAGATTTTAATAATAACAGTATAAATAATATCATATGACCTACCTTGTCTGTGTCTTCTGGGTCACATGAATCAGCAGTGTTGCCGTTAATGTGATTTTGTGTTTCGGCGTTTTCATTGATGGAAGATACGTTAGGGTTTCCCGAACTGCTTGTCTTCTCCTTCCCATGGGTTTGTTCGATTCCACCATTTGCTACCTTCTTCGTCATGTTGCAAAAGAAATCTACTTACGTCCAGCCAACTACAAGAAACACTGAAATTCTAAAAGGTCTGATGTAATACTCAGCAGAGGTTCGTGTGTATATAAATATATATATATATTTCTTTTTAGTTGCACGTAACTAAAAGGCTTACTTTGGATACGAAGATATGTTACTCTGTGAGAGTTGATATCGCGTCTAAACCTTCGTTTTAACTTGAACAGTTTCGAATTATCCGAATAAACCACATCACTTAAATCACGAACACAAATCTAGCAGAATAATATTTATTCCTTTGTTGATATGATATTGCAAATGCCATAAAACAAAATCTAGTTCTGTCTCTCACAGTTTATTTTCTATTTCCACTTGCAGGAACTACAAGACGTTCACATTGCTTACGTATGCACAGGGATATATTAGCCTATATTAAACGGTTTGTAACACCTACTCGTTAAGCAAGTCCCGGATGCAAGAGCGTGGACAGAATAAAACGAGAGTACAAACCGAGATGCCGGGAAGAGAATGGGTCTCGTCTATCTGACGCGTATTGTATTAAATAAAAAGAGGTTGAAATCATTCACTTTGTCGAACTGTAAGTACTGATTTAAATGTCAGTTCATTTTGAGTTTTAAAGACACAATATGAATTGAAAAAATAATACTATTTTGATTTACATAAATAAAATATTGCGGTTTTTGTTCGTGCAAATTTGACGTTATTAGCATGATATTCCAGGTGGACTTAGCTTAATATTTGTATGCAATGACATTCTGCCATCAATTTACATAGCCAAGAATTCCCAACTATTACTGTTAGCCTGTCAAAAACAGTATAAATTTCAGTATAAAACGTTACTGTTAGGACTAATTCATAATTCCATCATAATTTAAGTTCGTATTATTATATTATTTCAAATAAATTGGAAAATAAAGATCGGACAAAGGAATTCTTAAACGTAAATTATCTATTAAAAAACGTAAGTTAATGATGAAATCAAATAAGTCACCTAGTAATATAATTTAGTACCATATTAACGCTTAATTAAAAAGTAATGTGCATCAGAAGTGACGGTGGCTATCATTTATTTCCAGAAGCAAAGTAAACACGATCTTTAATTAGTTTGTTCCTCATTCGTTATTTCTTGTATAAGTAACTATTTTTCTTTTGGTTTTATTGTTATATATATCTTTTTCTATGATTAATTGTTTTATGACAATTATTTTTGAACTATTTCGTTGAAAGTGAACACATGTCTTGTTCTTCAGAAGAGAAAAATTAAAACAAACAAAATAATAATAAATAATGTGTTATTAATTTCTACGAATAAAGTTAATTTGTAAATACGTTAAATAAAGTTAATAATGGCTACAATTAACTTGCTCGATCTAATACACACCATAAAAAATTGTTTTCATAAAATTTGATAAATATTCATATGTAGCGTCTAGGCTACTTCACTTATGTTACAGTCCAATTCAAAACTACATTTTATCATCGCCACCAATATTATACAATCGATTTTACATTTTTTGATATTACTACAGCTTTCTACGACTCCATCGAGAAGTAGTTTTTTATTATTACAAATTTTACACTCGTATTAAGGATTAATTTTGTTTTGTTTTGCTCGTACTATCATGGCACCAACTTTTCTACTGACGTATTAAAAGCCACTTTTTACAACAACAAGCTTTCTACAGTTTTCTTTAGTGTTATTTCTATAATTTGTTTCCCTACAGTTCTACGTAATATATTATACGTTTAAATATCTTATACCCTCTGTAACAAAATTTGATTTCTTACTACGGCCGTAGTCAGCCGCTTAAATATAGTGAGGGCGAGGCATACATATTTCGAAACATTATGACTAAAACATGTTATTGCCGAAATAATTCAAGCCAATTTGAGAGATTATGAAATCAGAAAATACACCACCATCATCTATAAATATGATAACACTGCAGCTTTCACAATTAGATGACCATCTCGACCAATCAGTGCGTTACCGTAAGACTCGAAAGTTTGATGTAGCCACTGCTTTAAAAATCAAAATATATACACACAAAGACAATAAATTTTTAAATGTTTTTGCAAGTATATTTGTACAATTTTTTACAATTATTAGTAATATTATTTTCTCATTGTCGATTTATGCAAAGTTTATTTGTTTATTATACGTACAAAATAATTGTTCATAAAAAAAGAAATTATCCAAATAAAATGTACAACTTTTAAACGGTATTTAGAAAACTACTGCTTTAATATATTCGATGAACGTGAATCAGTTATAATCAATCCCAGTCGCACCAAACATGCTCGCCCTTTCAACCGTAGGGGCGTTATTATGTGACGGTCAATCCCATTATTCGTTGGTAAAAGAGTAACCCAACAGCTGGCGGTGGGTGGTGATGACTAGCTGCCTTCCCTCTAGTCTTATGCTGCTAAATTAGAGACAACTAGCGCAGATAGTCCTCGAGTAGCTTTGCGCGAAATTCAGAAAACAACAAAACAAACAAACAGTTATAATCATTTTTAATACTAGTCCGAAGACGTTCTACCTTCTAACTAAAAGGATTGACCCCAATAAGAGCCATTCTTGTCCTTAAAATCCAGTGAACTACGAAGTACTGAGAAATGAAACCGCAGGTGGTGCTTTTAGCAACCCTGTTTAAGGTCTACTTCACAACGGGTCAACAGTAAGATTTGTGAAATATGTTTGTCGGTTTTGGATGTATATCGTTGATATTGTTTCGATTTCTCCAAAAAGTTATTCATTTACACTCAAATGAACTCGATGTTAACATATAGCACGCGCCGCCACACTATTTTCCATATGTGTGTAATAATAATCAATATGACGTTACGAATGTGGACCAAAACCGAGAAACTGTAATATGTAATATTTATTTATATTGTGGTATCATATGTTCTCCGAGATACATAAATTTGTGGCACATAATTTTCATACTTTTTGTTTTTCCAAACTGGCCAGCAGATATAACTAAATATGGTAAATACGACCCCTCTCCACTGAAATTCAGCATGGTAGGGCATAAGTTGCGATGACACTAACGACAAATATTCTAGCGATAACGTAGGGTCGACATCACTGATTTTAATATCTCACATCACATCCTGGCTTGTGCTTCCCTATAGTTATGTTTCTATGGTTACAGAAATAATTAACTTTATGATTTCATATACGTGTTTCTTCCTCAGATATTCAGTTAATAACACCTGATAAGGTCTTTTCGTACCTTGTACATGTTAGACTTAGCTGTATGTATCCAGTAATTGAGTAGAACGATAAAAAGCAATTGTGGAAACGATTCATTTATATACAATGTCATTGTCAGGTACTTTCTTCGTGAGTAGTAAAGTTTATGTGTATATTAGTAAGTTAAAGTATATGGGCGTGTTGGGCTAAATATTCTTCCATAACATTTGTTTGTGATTTGTTGACGATAAATTAAACGATAAAAGTACATCACGCACTGTTTGTTTTAAAATAATATATTCACAAGAAATTATGTACAAACATTCTTTACTGTATCATAGTTGTATTTTAAACAGTATATAGTTCTCTTTATAGTTGTTAAAGGTTCACTTAGGCTAATTCGATTGCTTTTAAATTATGTTGACAAGCCGAATTATTATTTTTTCTTTATTTTCATCAAATTAGCATTGACGTATAGTTCATTTACGCTGTCGTTGAGTTACAACAGTTGTATTCTTAACTTCCGACACACGCCTGCTTTTTTGTATTTAGGCCAACTTATAATAAACGTGTTTTTCGCATATAGGTCTACTTCCAAATAATCGTTGGTTTTTGCCAAAGTACACACTAGTAGGTTCGATTGCTTTAGAACACCAATTGACAAAGCAGATTATTTTCATAGAGTTAAAAAAACTATTAATCTCACTTTAACTTCACTCCTACGACGGTTAACTTTACGTTTTATAACCTTTCTCTGACTGAAGCTTTCCTGTTTTGATTTATTTTGAATTTCGCGCAAAGCTACACAAGGGCTATCTGCACTAGCCGTCCCTAATTTAATAGGGAAGGCAGCTACTCATCACTACCAACCGCCAACTCTTAGGCTACTTTTTTACCAACGAAGTGGGATTGACTACACATTATAACACCCAAATGGCTGAAAGGGCAAGCATGTTTGGTGTGATGGGGACTCGAACTCACAACCCTCAAATTACGAGTCGAGTGCCTTAACCACTTACTTAGCCATGCCGAGCCCTGAAGCTTTCTTTCACTCGGCGTTACTTTTGGCTTTTTGGTCTCTCGTCTGGTCGCTGTTTGTTTTTTCTCTCTCTCTTTTTAAATATCTTTCACTGAGGCGAGGTGTTCTAGAAATCTCCGTAGCCTCGACATCAATAATTTACAAACACCACCTTTCTTATCATTAAAAAAAGAAGCATACAAAAAACTAAACAAACATGAAACATTAACTCACCAAAAATTAATCTTCTACGACAAACAGTAGTTTTTATCTGACATTGTAGGTCCCTAAACTTATTGTGGAGTGAATGGACACTTTGTTCATGTTTAAATAAAAGACTGCCAATGGGATATCTGTGCTATACCAAGTGCAGGTATCAAAATCCCATTTTTAGCATTATTAACCTTCAGAATTACCGAGTCAATAAGCCTAAAGGTATCGAAACTTCATTTTTGGCGTGTAAGCTCTCAAGCTTACTACTGAACAATTGGGGGGGAGGTATTGTAAAGAACATTTAGCACTTATTTTATTGAAAGAAACAATTCAGTGCAATATGTTAAACAATGACAATAATGCAGAAATACGGAAATATAAATTCCCTGTTATTTTTCTTATGACATGGTCTCGGAAATGATCATAGAGCATGTGAAACTGAACATAATTTTACTGCTATAATACTCTATAAGCTATGTTAACATATAGGAACGGTGTAGTAACATTTTTTATCAATTGTGCAATGGCTAAGACGTAAGAATGTGTCACAATCTTCTCTAACCATTGTCACTACCAGTGGTTGGAACAGACTTGGTCTCTCTTAGCTGTAATTAATCTAGACCAAAACGTATTCTCCTGTATGTGTGTATCACATAAAATCCAATATCACTAAAGATTTTGAACACCGTTGTTGATATATTACTTTCCTTAGTATAGCACAAGCTTCATGATTCTTCGACAACATTAAAGACCCTTTCACTTCGATAATTTCATAAGAGCTACAAAACACGCTTAAAACTGTCTCCTTGCTATCAAAAAGTAAGTTTGCTTTCATCATTCCAGACCAAAAAGTCAGAATAATTTTTCTGCCATCTACCCCTATCATTCATCCAAATGACTTCTGTTTTTTGTCAGACAATTCAAGTATTGTGCACTTAAACAACACCCTTATAGGTTAAATGGCCAGATCGAAATCTCTATAGTTCAAGCCTGATCGTTAATGAGAAAAAGATGTCATTCAGCTCCATCTGAAGTAGCTACTCCCAACTAGCTGAAAGTCTGACGTATATTTGGTCTACACTCTATACACTAATCACTTGGCGGGATGCTCACAATCATTCATTGAAAATAACATTCTTGTTTTGTTTCAGTGCAAAGCTGGACAATGGGGTGTATGAGTTATGCCTCTGCAAAGACATGCCAACATTTCTACTAAGTGTGCTGTTCCTTATGACACATCTGTCTTCAGATAGACATGGGGTATCAAGAAACTCGTTTATGTTAATAATATGATCTTAAAAAAGATCAGTACAGATTCTGTGCGCCAAAATTGTTTACTTTTTTATAGTTGTCAGAAAAACTTGTTTATAACCTAAACTTCAACACGTTGCAGTGTCTCACAAAACATTCAGTTGTTTGCTCGTGTGTAGCTAAAATCAAGATTGATTGATTGATTTAGTGTTTTATGGCACAAAGCAGCGAGGCTATCTGCGCCAGACATTCGGTAAAAAATGTAAAAAATAAATAAATAAATGTAGTAATAGACATAAATGGAAATGAAGGTAAAACAAAAAAGTATAAAACCAATGTTGACACCTAGTCTACAATGTTAAGATAGAAGGCAGAGTATAAGAAGTTGTAAGGTATTTACTCTAGCAAAAAGGTAATGATCATAACCCGCCAGGAAGACTAACAGGTAAGTTCAAGAATCACCATCAATCACCCGAAGTTGGCCTTTCCAGTCCTGGTTCCGGGTTATGTGTCATAGCAGCTATTATCAAAATGTAAAATAATAAAAGTTTTAAAAGACACTCCGCAAAATCGTAATAATGAGTTAGCCAAATGTCCAGTAAAAAGATAAAAGTCAAGTAAATGGAGTAAAATTTGTAAAAGTAATTGAAGATAAAAGCAAAACGGCAATTAAAACAGAAAATGGCGTAAAAACCAATGTTGACATCCAGTCAACAAAGTTGTAAAGAACTACCTGTAGCAGAATGGTAATGATCATAACCCGCCAGGAAGACTAACAGGTAAGTATAAAAACCACCGTCAGTCACCTGAAGTTGGTCTTTCCAGTCCTGGTTTCGGGTTATGAGTCAATATGGCCAGTACTAAAAAAGTTAAGTAGTAAAAGTGTGAAATGATATGCAGCAAAAGTATAATAACAACTCGCCAGGACGACTAACGGGTAGTTCAAACAGTAGCGTTGGTCACCTGAAGTTGGCCTTTCCAGTCCTGGTGCCGAGTTATTTAATGTTCTGGCCATTGTCCAATGTCAAATTGAAGGAGAGAAATTAAAACTGTAAAAAAGGAACCACAATTAAAAAGGTGTAATAAATAAATATGCAACACTTAAATGAGATTAAAAAGATTAATGGCCATTAAAAAATTAAAAACATTATCAAGGTGGACAGAGTCACCATCACCAATAACTCTGTCCAATGTTACAGACTGACCCTGGGAAAAAATATGTTTAAAATATTGCCGTCGTTGAGAATTGTAACGATGGCAAGAAAGTAAAACGTGGCTGACAGTGATTTGAGTGTTACACAAACTACACATTGGTGCATCAGTTCCAGATAAAAGAAAATGATGAGTTAAAAAACTGTGACCAATGCGTAGCCTAGTGAGAATAACTTCCTCCTTCCGAACTTTACGGAAGCTAGATGGCCAAAGTCCAATTTTGAGTTTGATTTGAAAAAGTTTGTTGTCACGTTGCTCACTCCAAGTGGACTGCCAGCTGGCACGGAGCCGAGCCTTGAAGACAACACCATAGTCCATGTACGGAATAGGCACAGGAGTGATGGTGCTGAAGCAGACATATTTAGCTTCCATGTCTGCAAGCTCGTTCCCGCGAATACCAACATGGCCTGGTATCCAGAAAAACTGGATTGAAATAGCTGCTAATGAGAAATGGGCCAGTCGGTTTCGAATATCAGCGAGAATAGGATGTGAGCTACCGTGTAGCGATTCCAAGGCAAGTATAGAACTAAGCGAATCAGTATAAATAGTGCAGTTGGAGTACTGCTCAGCTGCAATATGATCCAGGGCAAGAGATATGGCATACAGTTCAGCAGTGAACACAGAAGCTGTAGAAGGGATTCTGCGCGCAACTACTGACCCATAGCAAACCATAGCAGAGCCCACTGAATTACTTGATTTGGAACCATCTGTATAAATGGGAACTGAATGATTGTTTGAAAGATATTCATCGAAGAAAAGACGGTACTTCCAATCTGGAGTATCTGCCTTTTTTAGGTGACTGAAAGAAAGGTCACATTTGGGGGCTGTAATAAGCCATGGTGGGATGGGCCAACCTGTGGAATCTGCAATGTTATCCAAGGACAGACCCAATTCATCCAATTGCGCCCGGATGCGAAGGCCAAACGGAGCAATGACAGATCGTCTGTTCTGAAAAAGTACTGCCCACCGAGGAAGGAAAACACATTTCCAGGTGGGATGCTTTGGTAAGGAATGAAGTTTCGAAGTATATTGTAAAGATAGTTGCAAACTTTGAACTGGAGAGGTACGGAAAGCCCCAATGCAGAGTCGAAGTCCTTGGTGATGAATGGGGTCCAGCATCTTTAAGGCCGAGGGTCTGGCAGAGCCATAGACGATTGATCCATAATCGAGTTTCGAACTAATAAGAGCACGATATACCTTTAACATTGAACAGCGATCTGCCCCCAACTGGTAGAAGAGAGAACACGGAGGATGTTCAGTGCTCTTGTGCATTTGATCCGAAGCTGCTTTAAGTGTGGTATAAAGGTCAGTTTACGATCAAAGATAAGCCCCAAGAACTTGGTCTCCGGGACCACTGGCAGCAAAACTTCACCGATATGAAGTTCAGGATCAGGGTGAATACCCCGTCGACGGCAAAAGTGCATGCATACAGTTTTGGAGAGAAAGAAATTAAAGCCGTTCGCCAGAGTCCACTTCCCTACACAATTGAGGGCGGTTTGTAGTTGCCGCTCAATATATCTCATGTTTGACGACTGACATGAGATGTGAAAGTCGTCGACATACAGCCTATTTGCAACAGTGAGAGGGAGTTGTTCAGTGATGGCATTTATCTTTATACTGAAGAGTGTAACACTCAATACACAGCCTTGAGGGACTCCAAGTTCCTGTACAAAAGAACGGGAAAGTGTCGAATTCACACGAACTTGGAATCTCCTGTCCATTAAAAATTTTTTAATAAACATGGGTAGATGGCCACGTAACCCATATGTATGGAGGTCTCGCAAAACGCCATACCTCCATGTTGTGTCGTAAGCCTTCTCTATGTCAAAGAATATTGATACAAGATGTTGGCAGTTGAGAAAGGCTTCTCTGATAGATGTTTCAAGACGAATTAGGTGGTCTGTGGTGGAGTGCTGTCGACGGAGCCCACACTGGGTGGGCGAGAGGAGGTTGTTTGATTCAAGGAACCAAACAAGACGAGCATTAACCATCCTTTCTTATGTCTTACAGAGACAGCTCGTCAAAGCAATTGGACGGTAGTTTGAAGGAATCTTGGGATCTTTCCCTGGCTTAGAGAAAGGTAAAATAATAGCCTGGCGCCAGGCATCAGGAAAAACATTCTCCTGCCAGATCCGGTTGAAAACAATCAGAAGGACATCAAGAGAAGCAGGAGATAGATAGTGCAGCATGTCATAATGAATATCATCAGGTCCAACAGACGTACTGGCAGACCAATGAAGGGCCATTTTTTAGTTCCACCAGGGTAAAGGGACAATTATAGTCAAAGAAACAGTCAGTTCGAAAGGAAAGAGGTGATCGCTCTGCCCGAGTCTTGATGGCCAGGAAGGTGGATGAACAAGCAGAAGTGCTAGATACCCGGCAAAAGCTTTCACCTAGAGTGTTAGCGATGTTTCGAACATCAGTCACCTCCTGACCATCAGAGAGTAAGATCGAGAGGGGGATAGAATTGTAGTGTCCATTAACCTTTCGAATCCTGTCCCATATGATCTTGGAACTGGTGGTAGAAGATATGCTGGTTGTGAACTTAATCCAAGATTCCTTCTGGCTTTGACGTCTTACCCACCTAGCATGTGCACGGGCCTGTTGGAAAGCAACCCGGTTTGAAAGTGTGGGATATCTACGAAAAGTATCCCAGGCCCGCTTTTGAGCCTTCCGTGCTAAGTGGCAAGCAGGATTCCACCACAGACAAGGATATCGTGGAAAACGTGTCGAGGTTTTAGGAACACACTGAGCAGCTGCATGTGTAATACAGTCAATTACCGCTGCTACACAGTCGTCTACTGATGGCTGATTTACGATGGCAGGATCAAGTTCTGCGAGAGCAGTGAAAGTGGACCAGTCTGCCTGATCCAGCTTCCACCGGGGCACGCGGGTCGGGTGGCATCGACCACGGCCAGTCTCTCTCAAAAGGATCGGAAAATGATCACTGCCTAGTGGATTACTGTCAACCCTCAATGAAAAATGGGAGAATAATGAATGGGAGCAAACTGAGAGGTCAATAGCAGTAAAGGACTGACTAGGTGCATGAAAGTAAGTGGAAGAACCAGTATTGAAAAGAAAAAGATTGTAATCAGAGAGCATCCGCTCTACAGATCGGCCCCTCCCATCAATAATAGCACTTCCCCAGAGTGGATGATGTCCATTAAAATCCCCAAGGATTAGAAATGGAGATGGCAATTGTTCAACGAGAGCATCAAGATCTGATTGATCATATGTCTCTCCAGGGGACAGGTACAGAGAACAAACAGTGATGGTATGACCCAAGGAAACACGGATGGCTACAGCCTCCAAGGGTGTGTTGAGTGACAAAGACAGGGTGGGCATGTGTTGATCAACCAACAGTGCCACCCCTCCATGTACTCGACCATCACACAACCTGTCATTTCTGTACAGAGAAAACTGCCGAATAGAGACAGTATCAGCGGTTTTGAGAAATGTTTCTTGTAAAGAAAGACAAACAGGATGGTAGGAAACAATCAGCGTTTTGATATCATCCAGATTAGAACGTAAACCTCGACAGTTCCATTGTATCAAGGTGGCCATTTTTTAAGAACGGGTAGGTGAAGTGGCTGGAGAACCCTTCGATTTACGACCACGTCTTTTTTCTTTACTGTCTTTAGTTGGAGGAGGTCTATCAACCTCCATGGATTCTGCTCTGGGTCGGGTGGGCAGATTTTTGTTATTGGAAGGGGAGTCCAGTAACTGATGACGCGAACGAATAATTGTTTTGTCTCTTGTGGTGGGAGAAAAAAGATGTATCAGAAGAAATGCCTGTATTTGAAACTGAAGGACGTGGATCTTGAGGTTTGTTGGAAGGTATGGGAGGAACAGAGATGGGTGTGGAAGTCGATTCATCAACCTCTTTAACCACGGAGGTCAAAAGGCTTTTCATTTGTTTTGAAAACGATTCTCTTGGAGGCACAGAGAGATCTGTCTGCACTCCCACTGTAGTTGTGGAATGAAGTGCAGCAGCATATGTCCGAGATGGAGTTGTGGACAGCAATTTCCGAGCCTCAGGATAACTAATGTTATGTGTCGTTTTCAAACGCTGCACCTCTATTTCCTCCAACCATTTTGGGCAAGAATGAAAGTAAGAGGGGCGAGAACCATTGCAGTTTACGCAATGTGGGTTCATGTCACAGTCATAGGCATCGTGGTCCTTGCCTCCATAACGAGCACATGTCAGGGAACCACGACAAGATGTCTTTGAGTGGCCGAATCTCTGACATTGGAAACATCAAAGAGGGTTTGGTATGTATGGCCGAACCCTGCAAATGAGATAACCTGCCTTGATGGTGGCAGGTGCACGTGGTGAAGTAAATGTTAAAACGAGGGTATTTGTTGGCAGTGTAACTCCATCTTTGCGAGTGGAGATGCGCCTCACTGCAGAAACTCCTTGAGTGGAGAGACCAGCGAGAATCTCTGACTCGGGAACGTTCTTCAAATCCCTTTCAACAATAACTCCTCGTGAAGAATTCAAGGTAGCATGGGGTGTAACCTCAATAGGTATATCCCCAATTGCCTTTGAATGCAAGAGGAGTTCACTGTGTTGGGATGTGGATGTTTCAACCAATATGTCACCAGATCGAAGTTTCTTTACTGACTTTGGAGAGCCAGCAAGTCCCTCTAGTCCCTTTTGAATAAAAAAAGGGGACATTTGCCCTAAAGGTTTTTCCGAAAGGGAATGTAATATAAGAAAATGAGGTACGTGTGTTACTGATGTTGAAGATTGCTATTCTGAGTATTCAAGACGTGGTCGCTTACCCATTGACTGTTTTTTTACAATTTTATTTAAATTTTTAGAGAATCCATAGGAAAAGGAAAAAATTTCGGTACCCACTGACCCCACCCACCGTGGAGCCCTACAAAGGGACGCACTACAAAGTCACGCAAGGACAATGCAGCAACGCCAGGGTTTCGTGAGCACTATACCCAAACACCAGCATCAGGCACAATGTCCACAACACCCGTTGAGAACTTCCAACACTGGCACTTGGTTGACTCTAGCCCAAGTGGACCAGCCGATTGACCCAAGGGGGGCCACCCAAAGGCCGCCCGTATACAGGAATTCGAGGCCAAAGTGGTGTGTTAGAGTTGGACCCCTCAACCACCAGGATCCTCTCCTCTCCTTCACGGGTCGCCACGCACGGCAAACATGTGGGTGAATGTTTAGATCCCAGAGAAGGTAACCAGATAGAACAGAACCTTCCCTGGGAGGTCCCCTCACCACGTAGAGGAATCCACACCGAGAAACTAAAATCAAGACTTAGGATATTTCATTCAAGTAAAGTGACATATGCTCTTTCTCGTGAGAAACGTTTCTGCAGTGCAGAACATGGATATTTTCGACTAGCAAATCAGGTGATGCCAAAGAATGTAACACCCCTTCTTTTGAATGGAGAGTGACCATCTGTAACCCGCTTAATATCTAGACCATGAGAAAAATATCATTATATTTCGTATATAATGGCGTGTTTTCTCAACTTGGAATATACTGAAATTACGATTTATGAATTACATAGAATATTAGACAGATGATTTAGATTTGACGTGTTGAATGATTTTATCACCCAGTTTAGTTTGTAAGCATTTCAATAAAGGTATTCGAAAGATACACTATTGTTTGTAAGAGTAAAGATTACTCCACTGTGTAACATAATGTGTCCAATCGGACTTAAAATAACTCAGGTTTTACTTCTCCTAAATATTACCTGGCATGCCTCTTGTTATTCCGTGACCCCAGCAAACCTGAGAAAACCTCAGGATGTTTATATGCTAGTAACAGTTCTTTAACGTCCTGAACTTAAAACCAGAAAGTGAAAGTAAAAATAAAATTAGAACAAGATTAACTTGTCTTCAGATAAAGTTTAGGTTATAACAACTTCTATCAAGATTACACTGTGTAAAGTGAGAAGTATGAGCTTCACGAATTTGTTATTGCTCTCCCCACCCCCACATTATGTTTTGATGTTGTATGTGTAAGGGACCTCCTAACAATTTACTTGAAACAGTAGCACAGAATAACACATCAAAATATGCAAATGTTCAAAACTAACTTTTGGAGAAAAGAAACTGTAGTTGAAAAAAAACAGTTTCTGTTTCAACTGGTAAAAAGTCGCAGAACTACATGAAATCATTCCTTGTTACGTGTGAAAATAAAATGTCGTATTTAATTTGTTGATAAGCAGAATTAGAACTGTGATTTTTCTAGAAATCTTGTTTGGCTAGTCGTTTTTGACAGTGTTCCAAAACGTACAATGTATGATTTTGGAACTCTTTCTCTATTGCTTCAAAATGTTTTTTTTTTATTAAGCACCTCAGAAGACGAAGGGCATATCAGAAGGAACCTATTGACTTTGGATCATTTGAGAAGTGATCACACAAAAATTTCACTGAAAGATTGCGTTTCGTATCCATCTTGAATACAATAAATCAATGCTACGCAGTGTTCAACTTCACAAGGATGTTACCCACTGTGGTACCATATCAATGGTGAAAACATTTACCTTTTAAACTACAGTGTTTATATTTACAGTGATGTTGTCAACTGTGGTATACACCCGTGGTAAAAATTTGGGCCTTTGAAACATGGACCAATACAATTTCTGTAACTCATGTTTAATTTACGTTAACAACAGTGATGTATATTCTAATGCAACCATTAAAACTGAAGGGCAAAAACCATTCTCTGAAATATTGTATCCATATCAAACTGTTCATTAAAGAAGGATGGATAAGAATTCATGGAACCATGAAATTTTCAAAACTCTGATTCAACTAATTGCTGATGGCAGTGTTTCCAAAAGCGTAAAACCTTCTCTTCCCTCGAGTACCATGAAAACGATGTTTGTTTCGAGCCCTTGACCTGTTACATAAAGATTTCTCTTCAAGTAATTCAGTTGAGAAGAAACAGATCACAATGAACCTACTCATTTAGGCAATTTTCACATAACAGTTTCATCTATAGAAAAAGGGATTCAATGTTTGTTTTGTGCAGATGTTAAAGAATGAAACAGAAAGAAAATGTATTTTTTTAAAACAAAGTTTAAAACTGACTTTTAAGACGACCAGAACTATTTGGCTTATTACCTTTTGTAAAACCAGTGCTAGCACTAGGTTTATCACAGAAAGCACAAAATAAGCTTCACTTTCACCGTTATTTACAGTTCGGTCTTGCACACAAACACGTTGTTCAACAGGCTTCACAGTTGACTCCCCTCTTGGTCTTAAAAATAATAATTATAGTCCTGTTTAAAACTTCAAAATACTAATTTTATGTGGGGATATATAAATATGTTTTCTTTGCAAGTTTTAGAAATGGTACAAAGATCTTTGTTTTCAATGAACACGTACGCATACCCTTTGACTAAAACAAGCTGGTATTCACAGCTCATTTGGTATTTCAATTTCAAGTAGCTTAAGCCACACATGGTCAAATCTAAATGACCAGATCAGAGATCCTGCAGATTCAGGCACAGTCATCCCTAATTTAGAATTTCTGATCATGATGTGGGCCACTAGGTGGAGACACCTTCTGCTTAGACGGCTAATTTTTAATTAAATAATGGGATTAATAATATCCATCAAAGCTAAACCTTGAGCCTTCCAATCCACAGTCCAATACATTCACCACCAATCCACACCCAGCCTTTGATAGTTCATTAAGATGCAAGAAGAAAACCATAGTTCTTTAATCGATAATACAAGTAGAAACAAGTACTTAATTTTTTATAAAGTTTTAATTTTATAATATATCAATTAAAATTCTAAACTGCATCTGTTAGCCTTACCCCACCACTGAACAAACTTCAATGTAACTAAAATAAAGCTAGAATAGAAAATAATTTTTATTTGCAAAAGAGGTTCGTCTACAATAATTAATAATTGTTGTGGAAAAAAATACCTCCATTCCATTTTACAGAAACTAGTTGAATAAATTCTTTAGTCATATTTCTTCAATTGAGATAAGCTAAAATACAATAATCAAAGCTTAATGTTAAAGAAGTTATATAAATGTAACAAGGCAATCACAGACACAAATTAAATATTGCATTTTATAACATGTATAATCACTTGAAATTACCAACATTAGTCAAATAATATCTATTTTGTTGAAAATTCATCTCCATTAAGCATTCCAGAATATTTTAAAAAGTGTCTTATGATTTCCTGAACAATCACTACTATAGTTACAAGCTGGTATTAAAACTGAAATTAAATTGGTACTTAGAATTAATCAATTCAGCCAATTGTTGGAGATCAATGGAGTTATTTACAACAAAATAATGACATACTTATATCAGCTTGTTTACATAACATGCACACATAGCAAAAATATTCTAAACCTGTTTAAGTAATTATTTCTGCACATAAAAACAATTAAAAAATAAAGTCAATTGTTTTATGTGATTTAAAAAAAAACACCAAAAATAAGAGAATTAAAGACAGTGAATGAGCAAGAAAAGTGTTTCGATCTTAACACGAAATTGGATAAGAAAAAGCCTGACTTGATCAGGTTCTTCAGAACAATACAGAAAACAGGACCATGTTGTGGTGTTTGGAAGAAAATAGAAACAAATTAACATGAAGAGGAAAACTTGTGTAGCAAATCTTTCACATCATTTGAAAATTTAATTTCTACATCTTTCTTTTATGTACAGTTTCTGTGACTACCTGAAATGAAATTTACTTATGATTTCTTTCTGTTTCAAAAATAAGAGTTGGTAGACAGTTTTGTTGACAATACTTTGTCACTGTTTTTCCTGTCACTTTAACATGTATACAGTGACCCCGAAATCTGAGAGTTACTTTTATCAAAGAAAAATGTATGCTTGTGAACTCGAAAAGTTTCAGCATTTGACCACATAATTCTAGTAAGTGATTTGCAAAAATATTTTTAAACAAGAACAAAACTGGACCACTAAGTAGTAAGAATAGTTTAATAAATACACTGTTCTGTTACCCAGAGTTGGGTGTACTGGACTGGAATGATTACCTGTGTACATCAGATACAAGTAGGACCTCCATTCCTAGATGAACAGATAATATGTAGTGCTGTGTTACAAATGCACACAGAGATCCAGATATACATACCCCTTGTAGCTCACAGTTAGGTAGATCTAATATCAACTTGAATAATAAAAGACACAACTTATAAATTATTGAACATTTAAAACCTAGTTGGCTTCTATTGATATGAATAGGTTATCCTATTTAAATCAATTTAAATAATGAACCCATAGAATTCTTTCTTTCTTAAACATAAACAAATATCAAAAGGATACCAAAAATTCTGTTTAAAATTAAGCTTGTTAGTTGGTCACTCTCCCCCTTCTAACTGCTTCAATAAATTGTATCACTTTTAATTTAGTGTCTTAGGTTATAAGATTAAGACATAGAAGTCCTGTCAACATACATGAACCACTTTAAGAATCATCAATTTAAATGGCAACAAAAAGAACCAAAAATGTTATGTTTTACTGAGCCTGTATCACATTATAAAATCAAATGGAGAAACCCAGCCTATTAATACGATTACTCTAAGAATCAGAGACTTAAATGATATCAAAGTTCAACATACAAAGAAAAGTTCAAGTATCAAAGTTACTGTATACTTCTAACCTTTAGTTTTCAGGAATTTTCAAAACAGTACAAAATTACACAACTACTTTGGCCCACATAAACAAAAAGTAAAACAATCTACATTACCAGAAAGTTATATCCAAAAGTGAGGCAACAGTTGCATAGACCATGTTTCTAGTTCGAAGTAAATAAAATTAACTAAACATAACTTGGAGAGCAATCCCTTTAAGTACTGGTTAAACTTGTGAAGTACAAAACGAACCAAACTTTGCCACAATAGTGGTCACTACTTCTGTTATTCTACAAAAATAAGTTAACCTTTTGGCACGACAACTTTATTTGATAACAGATGTCATTCTGAAACTTACAAGATATTAAACAAGGTTAATACTGAAGCACACGAGATAATCTGATGGATATAATGAAACACCATACATTTTAAAATGAACAAATTCCACACCCGTTTATCATACACCTGTTTTGTTTATGTAAACATATTTTGGGCAATTAAGCGAGATTTTGTGCGTACCATGCAAGAAACACCAGCACACAAGAATTAGATTAAAACAACTTCTTTGACCAGCAAACACTTTTTAAATATATGCAGCATACGATGAAAGAAAATCGTTGTTGTGCATGACATAAGGACAGCAAATCTCCATCAAATTCAACTATCCCACCTGAAATTTGTTTCTAAACATTTGGAGAAAACAGTCACTTGCAGAGGGTTTATTTAATTTGAAAGATTTATTATAATCACAGAAATACTTTAAGTCTAGTAGTGGCAGTGAAAATGCTTTGTTACAGTTTAAATATTAATTCTCAATGTAACTTGCTTTTACTGTGGACACATTTTCATCTCTTCAATGAAGAATTACCTGGCATTAATGTCACTGAATGTTCAATATTTAAAAACATGCTTTCCACACAAGGATAAACCTGAAACCTTCTCTACAGGATATACTGATGTTAATCTACTAATGTAACAGTTTGTTACACGTGGTGAAAATGCCAGTTACTCTCTCTGTACTACTGTAATACTTACTTTTGTTTCTGTTAGTGGATTTCAAACAACACAACATTAACTGTTGAAATTCTAAACTTGAACATATCTCTTTGGTAGTTAACCAGTAACTGTTTACTGGTTACAAAAATACACAGATTACCGAAATCTGTAACAACTCCAAAATGAGAAAATGTCAACTTAGTTTCTTTTATTTATCAGTATTTGCTACTAAGAACAAAGTTTTCTTAAGATAAATCTGAATAAATATTTAGTAATTATTATTAGTCCTTATAACATTTTAGTAACATATATATTCCACAGACAGGACAAACTTTGAAATAATAATATAAAAGCGTGGATGATATCAAACATTTTCTTATTTCAAAAATTTCAAACAACAAAAGATAACATAATGCAAAGTCTCAAACCAAAATAGGTTACTTCAAGTAAATGTCCCATTAAGGGATGTTATTTAAAAATTGATAATTTGACTTTGTTGCAGCTATTGAAAAACAGATTTGGATTTAACTTTGATATAATTTCAACTGTTTATCAGGGATCAATGTTGACTTGCTACTTTTGTATATATTTTTTATCCAAACCTTCGTAAAAGCATTTCGTTCCTATTCGCCGTGCCAGTTGCACTGAAATTTGACAGTTGGTTTATAGTTACTAAGGTCATATTAGGTTTAACAAAAAGTTCTGTTTCACTCGAGTAAATTCCTCTATTAGTTAGTATACCAATAAATGAATTGAAACAACTTATATCAAATGATAGAAGTATGAAACACTGCCCAGCACCAGTCCATTAGACAACACATTACTCAAACTAGTTGAATAAATTCAAAACAACAAATAAGAAAAATCACACACTAGTTTTCATCACATCCTAATTTGATGAACATAGAACTATTTAAACTATCCTTCAAAGATCTGTGTGTTCATATATCCTCCTAGACAAACACAAACCAAAAATTTTATAGGAATTATCAGCTAGTAAACAAAAACCAAAATAATGTTATACCTGAAATAATTATCAAGTTTCAATAACACTGACCCTGTTCCTTATTTTAGGTTACTACAGAAAGTATACAAAGATATCTTTACCAACAAGTAATGCTCTAGAATCTTACTAAAACAAGCCTTGAACTTTTAGAGAAATTCCTGAAGGAAACAAATCCAAAATATTTACTGAATATAAAAGTCTCTACTGAGACCACTGTACATTCTACAGGATTGTAAGCTCATGTGATTATACAAGTAAATCTATAATCTTCAACAAATGTGGCTCCACTAAACCATTTTATCTGTATATCAACAGTTTTCTATGTTAGATTATAATGACACGTGCCTGTTTCAAGTTGGGTTGCATAAACTCTCATAAAAAAATGAGAGGGGAGGAACAAAAAAGTGTTACATGAATGAGAGTGAACCATTCGTCTCCATTGGCATGTCTTTCATAACAGGTTTTCAAGATGATATGTTCATCGAATCCTTAAACCAGTCATGGTGGCTTCTAACGTCTGTTTAAAGAAAGTATGGTGAAGTTACATTACTATTTGTACAGAATTTAACCTAACCTAAAGGTGGTCAATACAGCAGCCTCATTGGCTAAATAAAACTAAATTAGATCAAATATAAAATGATTTAATTAAGCCAATCTCATCTTGATCCATCAAACATTTCTTTTCATACCATACTGTAACAATGTGATTCAACTGAAATAGAACATAATAAAACAAGCTTTAGAAAAATAAACATAACTGTTACTTGTATTGTATGCTGCTCAAAAACAGTTTCTTCTAGCAATATATTACCAAGTTAAGCCTTTTATCAATTTGTTCTGAGCCATACACAAAGCAACACTGAACTGGAAGCCACGTTGGTTTATACAGTTGATAAAAGCTTTAACTGTGTGTTTAGATCACTAGACAATGACTTTCCAGAGCTGAGATACAAGCAACTATATAACACCAAGTTACAGGCCAATACTCAATAGAACTATAGCTATATTGAAGTTCAAAACAGTAAAAATTTCTTGAAAACTTTCTTTCTAAATGGATGAATGTGACATATTAGTATCAGACAGAATTCTCAAACATTTATGTTTTCATTAAGTAAAAAAAAAAAAAATCAAAATTAAAGATTAAAATAAAAATTATACATAAAATTAAATTTTTATTAAATAAATTTCAGCTCTGAAGTATATATTTTTTTCTTAAATGTGTGCAAGAACAGTTACAAGTAATTTATAAAAACTTTTCTAAAAATGGTAAGTTTTCCCTCAAGGTATCCACATACCAATGATAGAGTTGAAAAAGTAGGTGTAATTTCCATGGATACTATATAATATCTGCTCTTCATCAAGGTACCTTGGTATCGTAGGTTAATAAGTGTTCTTACGAATACTGTACCTGACCTCTCAGTAATAACTATAAATAATTTTACCCTACACATTTGATCTTTCCTTACCTCGATATCCCAGATAACTAGTTTTCCATCCAGACCTACAGTGCTGAACTTAGTGACCCCAGTTTTTCCAACAGAGTGAACACGTGAATCTGTGATAGAATTCTGGTGAATGCTGTCCAAAGCAGTATCATCAACAGATCCATTACTAACGGCACACTTGTCCATGTCTCGAAACTTCCTCATTGCACTAACAAAAAATAAATTTACATTTTTTTTTAACTACCTCACACCAAAAATATCCAAAATGAACAAATACTGTTTTCAAAAGAATATCACCTATATTTATAACAAAATTAGCCAATCACAGCTAGAGAAATAAACACAGGTTAAAACCACCTTAACACAGTCAAGTACAGTATCAGTCAGTAACTTTTATGTTGTTACGTCAACCAGTTAGGCTCTCTTATATAATATTAGTTTCTCATCTCAATGCAGCAAACTACTGAACATTGTAACATAATCTTAATATTTTATGAAAGACCCACTAGTGATGAAACCATTCCATATCTGAGGAAACTGGTGTGGAATGAGAGACCAACCAGTGATAAATCCATTCCATATCTGAGGAAACTGGTGTGGAATGAGAGACCAACCAGTGATAAATCCATTCTTATAGAATAGGAATAGAGAGACCAATTTTTCAACAGAACAGTTCAATAGTTGATGAAATGTTATGTAAATGAATGGCTTCCAGAATATACAAAACAAATACTTCATATAGGTTACCATGCACTGAAAGGGGTCAACCCAAGTAACCTAGTGGAAAAGCCATTTACCCATCCAATCGGCTGAATAAACTAGAGCTCATTAGAATTATAACTCAGTATCACAAATAATAAAGTCTGGATCCACACTAATGAAATATTTCCATTTAAGTGGACACTAGTACCCATTAAATTTTGTATTGTTCCATTAGTGTAGATTTAAACTTTATTATAAGTTACCTTAAGTGGCTTTGTTTATCTGACTATTTTCTTGTATAATATATATTTTAGAATTTCTCTTTTAAAAAACTAAGTGACAGCTCAGTTTTTTATCACACAAAATAAAAAACGTTTGTAATCAGATGTCATAGTTAATTAAGTGCCAAGTGTTACGTGGCTGGTGTCAACTTCAAAATCAGCAGTTACATATAACAGAAATTTGAAAACAGATTAGTTTTGAGTCTACTATACACATTTACTCACACACTCACGGGTGAAATTCTGAAAAAAGTGGAGGTACTCAAGCTGGGTGAAGTGGATCAGTTTATGAAACATAAAAAACAACAAAGTAGCTCAAATAAGACTAGGAGCTAGTACTTCATTAAAAATGTTGTGGTACTGTATACTGGCAGAATTTCACACCTTCTCACACAAATAGATTAATACATTAAAGGAAGAGATAAAAACAATATTTACTAGTGATAAGATTGCTAAGAATAACAAACCTAAATCCATCCGTTTCCTTTTTCTGAGACTTTCCTAGCCTTTCAACAAATGACAGCTGACCTTGTTTGTTGTACTGGAAGACCATAGGACTACAATCATATCCCTGTGATAACAAGAAGTTGGTTACCTTAATTCGGTATTCAATCAACGTATCCAGTTGTTAAGCTTCTACGTAACTATCATATAATCTATGAGCACAATGAGGTAAATGAAGTTTGTGACAAAAAATAATTCTCACATTTATAAGACTATTATAACATTTTGTTGTTTGAACACTATAGCAACTTGACCAAAGTTCACCTTGTCAATTTACATGCGACAGTACAACTTTTTTTTCTTATCCGAGAAGCTTGATACCAAATTTTTCAAGATATACTCCATTTATAAACAAGTTGAAAATTACAGTTCTAAATGTGACAAGAAAAACTGAATTCCACTAGTGATAAAAATCTAGTGCCTAAATGTTTGTTTGTTTTTTGAATTTCATGCAAAGCTACACAAGAGGTATTTGCACCAGCTGTCCCTAATTTTGCAGTGTAAGACTAGATGGAAGGCAGCTAGTCATCACCACCCACCACCAACTGTTGGGTTACTCTTTTACCAATGAATAGTAGGATTGATTGTAACTTTATAACACTCCCACAGCTGAAAGGGTGAGTATGTTTGGTACGACAGAGATTCGAACCCGCGACCCTCAGATTATGAGTTGAACTCCTTCACCCATCTGGCCATGCCGAGCCCCAAGTGCCTAAAATAATATACATAAAACATGACAAACAAGGGCTTTAAAAACATTTTTAGAACAGGATGCTGCAAGTGTAGAAAAAAAAAAGTTAGTTCCTTATCATGTCAACAAAGCATTTAAAATTAAGAGTAAAATTACTTTTCTTCAGTTGGTGACACAGAAGAACAAAAAAGATTAAAGAATGCCATAACAAATCACTTATCATAACCATCCCTTACCCTATCATACAGATACTTTATATTAATATCCCGTGACCTTCCCTTATCCTAACATACAGATACTTTACATTAATATCTCACGACTGTCCCTTACCCTAACATACAGATACTTTATATTAATATCTTTTAGCTCTCTGCTCCTCCTATGAATTTTTCTGTTTTATAGTTTCTGGCAGGATAAAAGATTTAATGTTTCTACCTTCACGTTACTAAGAATTATTACATTATATTTATACACTGTAGTCAATGTACTACAAATACTTCTCACCAATTCATTTACTAAGGTTTTTAAGCAACTGTCTCCAGGAAGACAAAATATGAAACCCAGCTACAATTTTGTGGGTAAACTGGATAAACATCACCAAAACTCATGTATATCATATTCAATTTACTCACTGCAGCCACTATGCTGTCCTCAGAACTCCACAAACACGTGATAAAAGGCAAGTATTGTGTTCTTAGAGTAACCAATCTATGGATGAAACCAGAAATGACACAAATCAGCTTTTGTTTAAAGCAAATAAAGTACAAAAAACAATATCACATACTTAGTACCTAGCAAATTATTACTGTGGAGTTACACTTACAAGGATGATTATTACATGTAATTATAAACACTGGGCTACTATCGATGTATGGATGTCCTCTTAACCTACTGAAAGTGTTATCAGTTTAACCATTGTCCACAAACAATACTACTACAGCTAGCTGTGCGTGTGTGTGCATGTATTTTAAGGACTAGAACCTCCATTTCCAAATTAGTTCCTTCTTTAGTCCAAAAGTATATTTACAACAGTCCATATTTTGTATAACATTTACTAGTGAACTATAATTTTAAGAAAAAAACAACAAAACAGTAATGAAATATTATACTAAAGATGTGATTAAAGGTTAGTTATCTGACGGACTGTTAAACCTAAAATACTTGACTTTTGATGAAATATTTAGCCCTTCTATTGGGTTAAGGAATAATTCGTGAGCGTTTTTTTCAAGTTAAAAAAATATATTCATAAATGAAACGCTTTCACAAAATATTTCATGTCATTTGGTAGATAATTTTTTGCTCTAATAGATAGTGTGTTTGATTTTCATATGTCTTTAATTTTTGCTTTCATTTTCAGCTGATTAAATGGAATGTCAAATGGACAAAATCGAGCATTTTCGACACCATCTGCTTTTCGCATTTAATTTCTTGCAATTTTGTTTAAAACAATGCATACTATATACCTAGGTATTACATGAAATAAAGTATCATAATAAATGTTTTGGGTGTAATGTGTTCATGCATTGAAGTATTGTATAGTCTTGCATGTAATACTTGAATGAAATTATTTAAAAACGCTCACGAATTATTCCTCAACCTAATACCTTCCAGCTCAGCCCTATGTCAAAAACAAGAAATTGCCAAAAGTGAAATTCCACAAAACAACACTGACCAATAGGAATGGTCAAAGTTTACTTTTTAATAACTGACAAATATGTTAATTAGCACATGAAATGTTAAATAACTATTTTCACTTGTAATAAGAGTTAACCACTCTTCTGGGCCTCATGCTGTGCAAATATATCAACCACAGCAATAAAATATTATTATATGCTTGTTCCTGGTCAAATGAAAGAATGGCTATCCCTTTCAGCAAGGTTTGAGACCTTTCTCTAGGTGTGAGAGGCTCTGTTCATAAGTGGGCTTTCACAAGCTATAACTGTGTATCAGGCAGGTCATTGGTTCCCAAAAGTGGACTTCTTGTCAGTTGGGACCGATCTAGATAACGTGGGCAGTTGTAACAATCATTTCACCCATGTGTGTATCACTGCTAATGCCTTGTAAATCGTCTTCTAATTAAGACCTTGTGTGCTGTAACTAAGCAAATCAGTTTTGATGTGAATAAACTTTAATAGAAAAGTTATGATACACACTTCCGAGTAAAACTTACATTTGGAGAACAAAAAAACAATAAAACATTATATTAGTAAGTAATATAAATAGTTTAATTCACTTTATGAAGACATACAAATAAACAAAATACACTTCATGGCCAACATTATGTGGACACCTGACCATCACACCCATATGTGCTTGTTGAACATCTCATTCCAAAACCATGGGTATTAATGTGGAGTTGGTCCTCCCTTTGCTGCTATAACAGCTGCTACTATTCTTGGAAGGCTTTCCACTAGATTTCTGAACATGGCTGTGAGGATTTGCTCCTATTCAGCCACAAGAGCATTAGTGAGGTTGAGCACTGATGTTGAGCAAGAAGGCCTGGCCCTGGCTTGCAATCAGCATTCTAATTCATCCCAAAGGTGTTTTATGGATTTGTCGGCCAGTCAAGTTCTTCCACTCCAACCTCAGCAAACCATATCTTTATGGACCTTTCTTTGTGCATGGAGCATTTTCATGCTAAAATAAAAGGGCTTTCCCCAAACTATTGCCACAAAATTGGAAGCACACTTTTCTCTAAATTGTTATTATATGCTTTAGCTATTAGATTTCCCTTCACTGGAACTAAAGAGCCTAGCCCAAATGAGGAAAAACAGCCCCAGACCATTATTCCTCCTCCACAAAATTTTACAGTTAGCACTATGCATTCAGGCAGGTAGTGTTCTCCTGGCATCTGCCAAACACAGATTCATCTGTCAGACTGCCAGATAGTGAAACATGATTCATCACTCCAGAGAATACGTTTCCACTTCTCCAGAGTTCAATGGCAGTTTGTTTTATACTACTCCAACCAACACTCGACATTGTGCATCGTGATCTTAGGCTTGTGTGCAGCTGCTCAGCCATGGAAACCCATTTTATGAAGCCCCTGATAAATAGTTCTTGTGCTGACATTGCTTCCAAAGGCAGTTTGGAACTTGGTAGTGAGTGTTGTAAATGTGGACAGACAATTTTTATGTGCTATGTGCTTCAACACTTGGCAGTCCCATTCTGTGAGCTTGTGTGGCCTACTGCTTCATAGCTGAGCTGTTTATGCTCCCAGACATTTCCACTTCACAGTAACAACAATTAACAGTTGACTGGGGCAGCTCTAGCAGGGCAGAAATTTGAAGAACTGACTTGTTGGAAAGGTGACATCCTATGACAGAGCCATATTGAAAGTCACCAAGCTCTATAGTATGGCCCATTCTACTGCCAGTGTTTGTCTATGGAGATGACATGGCTGTATGCTTGAGTTTATGCACATGTTAGCAATTGGTGTGGCTGAAATAGCCGAACCCACTAATCAAAAGGGGTGTCCACATACTTTTGTCCATGTAGTGCATATTGGATAAGTAAAATATTTTTTTTTTTTAATCATAGTTTTTGATTTGGAGGAACAATAGATTTGGAGGCTTTACACGTAAATAATTTCAAAACCAAAGAAAATTTAAAACTATAAAAACAAACTTTTATATTTTAACTCACTTCATGTCTGCTTCGGCATCCACAACTGAGATGGTACTGTTATGGCTCACCCAGGCAAGTTTGTTACCATTTGTGGAGAAACTGACACAGTGGATCCAGCCTCCTATTGATAACATTCACAACTAAACATTAAGAAGCTTTATTTGTTTTTGATATTGAAATTTAAAAAAAGTCTATTTTGAGTTACCTATAAGCAAATTAAGTTTACTAATATTTACCATCTAATTTCTCTTCACACTCAGATACATATATTTAAATTAGGCTTACTAAATAAACTATCAACGTTTTTAGTATCTAAATTCTCTTTATATTTGGATATTTCCAATTAATTTAGGTTAATTAACTAAACTTAGCTATATTAAGTATCCAGCATTTGAGAAACTAACATTTTTCCAAATAAACATAGTACATTTAAGCTAGTTACCAAATAATCACCCAACCAATGTTAGTTGGGACATAACAGGATGTGTTGTTTACCTGTTTCAATCTTTGAAGTTAATAACCATTAAATATTAATAGAATAATCTAACAGGACTTGCAGATGTCTGATGTGGCACATAATTGGAAGACTTGTCACTGGTTACAGTGAATGTTTCCTGTGTTACATTTAATGTTGCTGTTGTGAAGAGTTAATGTTGGCTGGCTGCAAGTCTCACCTACTGTTGTGAAGAGTCAATGTTGACTGGCTGCAAGTCTCACCTACTGTTGTGAAAAGTCAATGTTGACTGGCTGCAAGTCTCACCTACTGTTGTGAAGATGTTGGTTGGCTGAAAGACTCAGCTATTATTGTAAGTAGAATGTGGATCTAAATTCAGCTGACAGATATTAGTTAGAGACCTAGAACAGGTTATTCCAAGCACAAAGACATCTTATTAGATCAATACTTAATGATTATGGAGAAACAGAGGTAAGCACCCAAAGGCTCTTGTTACTGTTATTTTTAAATGAAACCTGGGATAGCAGTTTCTGGACAAACTATATACACCAAGCCTGAGTGAATGCCAAGAAAATAATTTGTGAGCCTAAAGCTATGTCCATCATGGAAAGTGTGAAAGAAACATACACTGCAATAATGCCAAGTAGCCAAATGTCTTTTTCACAGATAAACCAAAATTAAATCTGTAAAACAAAACTAGTTGTGATGTGATAGGTTTTAAGAGATACAGAAATGAGCATTAGCTGCTTTCTTCCACTAAGTAAGGGTTAATTTCTTGGTTGTTAGTATAAAACTGATGGTATAAGACAGCTATTGAGAGATTCCAGATGACAACCCCAAATGCTGGAGCTACAGGGAACATTTTCATCCTGAATGATGCAATGTTGGATCTCAGTCTTGACAGTGGATGATAATTTTAGTAGCATGACAATATAACCCTACTGATCATGCCTGTGGAAGAAATGCGATTACAATGGTTTTCACCACCGCTGATCCTTGAATCAGTTCCAGCTAACTTCGGAGAATAATGGTATTTAGATCCTGAAGCACCATCAATCCCATAATCTACAGCATGGATACTTGCTGTAGCACACATCTTGAAGTTGGAGTCCTTCATCCTACTTAAATACTTTGTTTCCCAGCAAAGGGCCCAGGTTTTCTTTCTGTTATTACCGTGTACACCTAATTCTTCGCTATATTACTAAAGTATTGCATTACATCTCCGTCTTCCTGGGATGGACATTTCCTAACTTGAGTTTATAAGTTAATTGTGTGTCCAGTAATCTTACCTCCAGCATTGGAAACTTCAGCCATAACGTTTCCGAAAGGCATTTTATTCCCCCATGGCGTAGGCTGAGGTTTTTGTTCTATTTCTTTTATGTATGCAGAAAATACCCTGTAAAAATATACAACTGTTTTCATTACATTCATCTTCAAAGACAAAAACAAGTAATACACACACTGCATGGCAGTTAATCCTATCAATATCGTGGAAAACCCTGGTCAATTTTATTCATCTCTAACAGCGAGGTAAAATGTTGAAACATTTACACACTGAAGTAGGTGATTTTATTTGTTGTATGGTTCTTGTTAAGGACAAACCTATATGATGAACCAATCATGTTGTGTCCCTCACAAGTATCGAAATCTAGATTTTCATGTTGTAAGCCTGCAGATGTATGACAGAGTCACAAGGGGGCTATAGTTGCTAACAAATGATGAACATTTCAGTACAGAAAGGGGTAAGAACAGTTTTGTTATTACAGACTAGAAACACACTGCTCAAATAGCAGGTACATTTTAATTTTTGCTTTTGATAAAAATTATTTACTACTCATCTAAAACTTTCTGAAGATGACAACTTAATTCACAAAAGTTTGTTTTTGAAATTTATTTAAACTCTGTTGATCTAACAGTTATTATAAATGTATTTGCATTGAGCTTGAAACTAATGAGTAGTAAAGTACAAAATCTAATAACTTTTGTCCAAAACAAGCTGCCTATACAGATCACACCAAAGCATAAAGCCAGTTATGAGTACAGTTAATTATGTGCACCATTCTTACTTATAGAACTAAAATGTTTTATTTTATTGGTTGAGGTTAACAAAATCTGTGGCCCTAAACCCTTTGATATCTAACAAGTTCTGACAAGCTTAGAACATTTAGATTAATCCTAAATCTATATCATAAATTAACAATGCAGAGTAAGCTAATGAAATGATGGAAAAGAAAATTCTACTTTAAAAAAATAACTGCTATAGAGGAACACCAAGTGAAATTTGTTTATGATGGACTGCAGGATTTCAGAAATGGCTCCTAACAGACTGTCACTGAATGATAAATTAGCTCTTGCATTACATGAATAATCATATAAAAACACTGGTGCAGCATTAACATTCTACCGATGTGAAACTCAGAAGCCTATGTAACAAGGCTTTCTGGAGTTGGACAAAGTTTAACAAACAGAATAAGTTGCCATGTGATCGTGTCTAAACTGTCACCACAACAGATACTATTCCATCACGTGACTTTGATATTTTTGCAACTTATAACAAGGTAATAATTTTCATTTTGAGATGGCACAGCCTGTAAACGTACTGACGAGGATATTGGGTGATTAGTGGACATTTTTTATATTCGCAATCTCCAGATCTCATATTCTAATGATTTTTTTTTGGAACCTATTGGTGTTTTGTGACAACATGCATGCTATCTTGACAAACAAGACATAAAACCAAGCAGATGCTGGTCAGATCGACATGAATGGTGAACATATTAACTACTATTGATAAATTTCACAAAATACCTTCTAGTGGACATTCATGGCACTGAAACCACTTTACTCATCATATCTACCAATAGGCAGAGTGAGCGAGCAATTAATACTG
The DNA here is from genome assembly GCF_004210375.1 of Tachypleus tridentatus. Taxonomy (NCBI): domain Eukaryota; kingdom Metazoa; phylum Arthropoda; class Merostomata; order Xiphosura; family Limulidae; genus Tachypleus; species Tachypleus tridentatus. Next base: position 22,095,360 of record NC_134836.1, read on the forward strand.
TAGGTGAAAACATTCTTAAAGTACAATGAACACATTTCAACATTACCTTTAGTAAGACGATATTAAACTAGTTGTTAAAATACCATCAATATCTACTAATCCATCATTGTAAACAGGCCTACATTACCATTACTGAGAAGAAACAATACTGAACAAGTTTTAATCATTTTTTGTTTTCAAAAGAATTTAGTGTATAGACATGTTCATAGCACATGCTTGTGAATTTAATACACAACATTAAAACTAAGCGTTCATGAACTCAGTGGCTCCATACTAAAGTAAAACACACAATTTGATTAATAGAGTACACAAGACATACTTGTGTCAAATAAATAATGAGATATCACATTCAGACTACATGAAAATCACCAAATTATTCGAGATAGGTGGTGTTTCTTCAATACCACATTTTGTTTCGGATAATTTTGCTTTATTTATAATTTTATTTTAAATATATAAACATGAGGGTAAGCAAATATTCAACAGCACTCACCAATAACTCTAACCAGACAGTGGAATTCACCCACAGCCTCATCCTGAAGTTCACAGCTCAATTTTGCAGCAATATAACACAAATCACGTAATCCAGATTTGTAGTCTAGTAAACTAAATGTTAGACTGTGCTAAGCTCAGCATACTGCCTTGATTCCTTACCAATGCCACCTCTGCGTACAGCCCAGATTACTTACCATTGCCAGCTCTGCATATAACCCTGATTACTTACCATTCCTAGCTCTGTTTACATCCCTAATTTACTTACCTCTATGTTAAGGAACTAATAAATGTTAATACTACAGACACTTACCAAACTAAGTTATCTTATTCTCTATTCCATCTACACATTAACACAAGTCATATCTTACCTGACTCTGAAGTCAGTTGACCCAGTTGCCAACAGTATGTTATTAGGATGCCAATCAAGGCTAAAAAATAAAGAATCAAAGATGAAATATACACACAAATTGCAAAATAAATGGATTTCACAACTTCTTTCAAATTTATTAGGTTGTTCAAAAAATAATGTCAGATTTTAAATTTTAAACTGTGATAAGAAATAAAAAAATCAAACAACTTTATTAATCAAAATAACAACCTAGTGAATCTATACACTTTTGCCAATGAGAAACAAGATTATTTATGTCACGATGATAAAACTCTGAAGTCCTAGAACTCAAAAATTCTTTAATGCCATTCTCTGCTACAGCTCTGTTGTTGAATTTTTTGTCCTGCAAAAAGTTGTCCAAATGGTTGAAATAGTGATAGTTGGTGAGCAACAGGTCTGGGGAGTAAGGAAGATGAGGCAATCTTTCATAGCCCAATTCACCGAGCTTCTGGAGTGTCATTCGAGCAACATGTAACCAATCATCATCATGATGAAAGATTAGTCCTCTTTGATTGATTAACGCTGCCATTTTTTCACACATCTGTATACGAATGTCTTCCAATTCTTGACTGTAAATCTCCACAGTGATATTCTGGCCCTGCTTGAGCAAGCTGTAATGGATAATGCCAGCCACAGACTATCATACAGTGACCATAATCTTTTGTTGGGGCAACTTTGCCTTTTGGAAGTCTTTTGGAATGTCATCACGGTTGAGCCATTGTGCATATAGCTTTCTGTTGCCGTAAAGGTCCAATTTTCTTCACCACGTGACAATCTGATCAAAAAATGGCCCATTTCTGTTGTGCAAAATCAGCATGGAGCACAGTTCAAAACAGCAATTTTTCCGATTTTCACTGTGCTCGTGTGAAACCCACTTGTCAAGCTTTTTCACTTTCCCAATTTGCTCAAGATGGTTCAAAATTGTAGATATGCCAACATCCAATTCTTGTGCCATTTTTCAAACAGTTTGGCCTAGGTTTCTTTCCACTAATACTCTCAGTTGGTCACTTTCAACAACAGAAGGATGTTCTCTGCCCTCCTTATCTTCAAGACTTACATTTTCATTTTAAAGTTTTGGACTCAACACTGTACTGTACTGTAAGAGGTGGTTCATTCATCCCATGCTTGGCTGATGATTTGAGCTGTGTGTGATTTATTATGAACAAGTTTGAATTCATGCAAAACAATGATGCACAACTTTTTTTCTTCATTAATTGTAAGGATGTGAAATATTGGAAATAAAGTTTTATAAAGAATAAAAGTAATAATGAATAGAAGAAACTTTAGTTTTTCAATGGTTTGTGTGAAGTTGTAAAAAAAGACTTTTTTTTTATCCCCATAAATGACTAAAATTTTAGTATAAAAATCTGCCATTATTTTTGAACAATCTAATAGTTCAGGAAAATACTGTTCCATTGTGAAACACAACAAAAAAGAATTACATGCAATAGTTATAACCTTAAAAAAACTAAAGTAACTATAAACAATGAGAGACAAATATGATATGGGCAAAATAAGCAAATTACTGAATTAGCTTTTACAGCAATGTGATCATAACAAAACTTGAAGAAAATACCTGGTAACAGTTGACATGATAGGTTTCTTTATGTGTTTGCTGACCCACCAATCATTTTCTTCCTCGAAATAACAAATTGCAACTAAAGCACCACCACTACCAACTGCAAACTTATTTTCTACAAAGAAAGTTTTTATTAATAAAAAGTGAGTGATAGCTAAGCATACGAATTATTAACCTCCATTAATTAATTACAATTTAACCATAACTTAGTATTATGCTATTCAGTTAACCATTTAACTTGACAATGAGTCCAACATTTGTGAGCTTGCGATGTTGTACATATTACACTAATTATTATTAGTCAACTTTAGACATTTCTAATCATTACATTAAATCTGGCCTAGGTTTCATTCATTTTTACACTAAGTAAATATTTAAGACACAATTAATATTTTTAACACTAATTTCATTTCTTTGTTTTTTCTTTATGCAGAGAGGGTTAAGGTTGAAATCAGAGGATTATCTTGTTTACAAGTCACAACTGCCTTTTCTTTTATATGTTAACTTTGAATGCTACATAGATCCATTACAATATATTAAAAACAAATTTTAAGTCTCATCCTATCATTACAATTCATGTTGCCATGTTTGGATGTCTTAAAAATTGTCCTACAATGTAGTTTCTGTTGATGAAAGGCTTTGTCATAAGACAGCCATGTCCAAAGCACACCCCTCCTACCTGCAGGCTTTTAATAATTCATTAACATTTGCCCAAATAGAGATCCTTCTTGATTAAGTCATACTGATGCCTAAGGTATGTAAATGGTTTTAGTCATTAATATTTGTGACTGTGGATTCTCACCCGTTACATTATGTTGCACTTTGTTTAGCACAGCTGGAGTATGACTTGCTGCTGGTCTACTTCTAAATGGTCATGGTTCTCCAAGTTAATACATTTTATACTGTTTTAAATGCTAATAACTATTATAATAGGTATACTCTTCTCTGAAATTGTATACCCTGGTATGAACACACCTTTAGGATCTGTATATAAATATTCTCCCAAAATTAATCAGTTTCAGAGAGTATCACACTACCTATGAAACGCCAAACAATGCCAAGGTGCATTCATGAACCATGTTATTCTGCCACAACTTTGTATCGGCTGTTTCTTTCACATGACCTTACGAACAGCATGTTCAAGATAACTTTAATATAATATACTCAATCATCTATACATGCTCATTAATCAACAAATGATACATTATGATTAATATAAAAAGAGATATTTTACTAAACTGGACTGTCAACAAAGCACAAAACAGACTTAATTTGTAGGACCCAGGGAAATGCTGGAACCTGACACTAACTTCACATGTGACTAGAATAAAAGCAAGCAAAACTCACCATAGCAGCAAGTGGGGAATTATCATAGTAAATTTGTTGTACATTTACACAAATGTGTACTACATTACCTTCATCCACTATTTGTAAATAAGAACTGTGTTCTCAGCAGTTTTAGAAAATTATAAACAAGAAAAGAGCACAGAAAGAAACATTTAAGTTTATTAAAAATAAAAGGGTAGGAAAACCTAATCACTTTGTTATTATGTATGTTTTAGAACAGTAAGCTAGGCTATAGGTTTATTACTGTAGCTTACCACGTGGTGACCATCTTACACAGGTGGCAGCTCGATTGCTTCGTAATAACACTAAAGTAGGTTTCCATTTACCATCACACTGTGTCCAAACATAAGCATTTCTGTCCTGGAATATGAAACACCCAGAGATTAGACAATGTAAAAAATATATATACATATATAGCAACAACATAAATTTTGAAACATCTCAACATTAACCAAAACTTAATATCACACCACAACAGGACTGCTTGAATAAATGTTTTAATGACAAAATTATGTCTCTTTTACTAAGCATGTCATATTTAGAGAATAATAAAGCATTAATTGTTTTTTCTAGAAAAGTTTTTTTCTCAAAATTTTTAACTTTTAAATTTATATTTTGACTTCAATGCTTGTGGTAAAGTCCCCCCCATCATGTCCTTGTTTTTTCTCTTATTTCTTCATCATCATAAAGTAATATCAAAATTGTTCTTTTCTCATCATCATTCTGTCACTCTGGTTCAGCATCCATATCCACTCTAATTTATTTTACCATCTTCGTTTCTTTTTCTAGTTTAGTAGTTCCCAACCATTGGCCCGCTCAGAGATTTCAGTGTTCTGTTTCCGATGACTGAAAATAAGCGTTTTAAAATACAGCTACTGAAGTAAATAGTTTTACAATGTAATTTAAAAACATTTAAAGCATAAATATTGTATGAAATTGTCCCTGAGAGTTTGGGTCTGGAACTACATGGTCCTCATGTGGGATACCACTGTTCTAGTCCACACCATGTACTAAAACAAATATTTTCAAAGATTTAAGTTTTTATCTATAACTTCTTTATGACCTGTTTCAAAATGTTAAAAATTGACATTAATGATTCGGGCCTAACAATTAATACTGTTTTGTCCAGGCTCTTGGATCTCATTTGAATCTTGGTTCTATCATCTGAGAAAGATTCAGAGGAGGGCTATTAAATGGTCATCTTTATTGGAACAAGTTAGATTTCTTAACCTATATTATCTTCATTAAAGTAACAGTTGATTTTATTAACCTGCTCATACTAAAACTTGAATCTCATGTCATTTAGTTTTACACAAAAACAAACAAACTTAAAACAACAATTTTAATAAGTAATATTGCACTTTATTTTTGAAGGAAAAGGATATATATAACATATGCAGCAACTATAGAAAGAAATAGAAAGTTAAAAGGGTGATGTTTACTGCTGAACATGTAACAATGCGATTCGTGTTCGGAGCCCAATCCATGCTCGTAACTCGAAGATCATGTTGTGACAGTAATTCTGGCTCGGTCCATTTCTCACTAGCTTTTTTATAAATGAGGACCTTGTTGTTATTTGGGGATAAGGCCAACTCTGTAAGACAATGAATTTTAGCTATGAGAACCTTTACCATTAAATTGCTTTAATTATTTACAATAAGTAAGAAACACATGGAGTGTGATAAGTGAGAAACCATTTAACTATAATACCTTAAAAACTATTCATTCTACGAAAGTGAAACTTCACAAGAAGAACAGACAGAGCACAGGGTAGTTTAAGACTGTCAAAGATGTTCAGCATACAGTCAATCTCTCTCACTAAGTACGTTAAGCCTATTCCTAGGTGAGGTTACTATAAGAACCTTCTAATCTGGATAGCATTCACCGATTCATGCAGTGTCCAGCATGTTAACAAACTTTTTGTCATATTATTAATCTCATATTTTTTAAGAGAAATAAAAGCAATACTAACTTATACAGAAAGTGCTTCATGTACACAGTAAAGTGAGGTTTGTGCTACATCCAAACATTTCTCATAAAACAAATCTCAACATACCTCAATTAATGATTTGTTCCTTAGAAAAAGTAGTTTACAAGATATAAACATTATAATTATTTATAATTTGTTTGTATGCTCTCTACTGTTAACAACGTGACACGTGTTACTTACGAGATTTGTCTTTGCTCCATGTGTGACACGAGACTGGACTGGACCCAAAATTGTGTACTTCCATATTCAGGAACAAGTCACTGCTCACCTTAAAAAAAAAGATAGGATACAGTCTATTTTGGATTTTAAGTCCAACATCAATTATGTACACAAGTTTGACTGAAGAGGACACATGAGGATGCTAAAACTTGTTTCTATATAATTTGTTGTTGTTGCAGATTTAAACTATAAAGCTACTTTACACAGTACATGTATCTAGCTACAAAAAAATATGTTCTTTATTTTGGTGTTTCTTCAGGTGGTAGCTGGAAATTAAATGTTTTCTACATTATGTCGGTTTACCCATTACTTACTAACTGTAGTGATGGTTAAAAATGCTTTCTACATTACATCGGTTTACCCATTACATTATCTTACCCAACTCTGGATTTTTTCTAATAAATTGCAACCAATCATTTTATTTTGCTAAGGTAAGAAATAAAACATTATTATAAGCCCTGGACAACAGGGAAGCACAGAGTCCTTCACAATATTAATTATTTAAAAATTTTTCTGGGAAAGCTTTAGGTGAAATTAATCAGGAAAACAACTGAGCATAGCTATTACAATATCTGAAACACTTTTTACAAAATGCATGTCAACTTTTATCAACTCAATTAGGTTGTACATACATGAATATCGAGTCCAAGTTCATGCAGAGTACTGTTTCATTCTGTAAGGAACTAACAAGACTTTGCTTAAATGTTGTGTTCAGTTCAGATAGGATACTGGTTGGGTTCAGAGAAGGACTGTCAGAACAATTCATGGTTTATCAAAGAGTAGAATTATTCAGGGGTGGGAGGCATTATAGAGATATTTAATATTTTTATAAACACAATAACAGTACCTGCAAGCATTAAGACCAGACATGATACAAGTTTCTCGAGTCCTAGATTCTGAAAAATTATGGAGTTGGAGACTAGAGACACATTCTAAAGATGAGGGCTGAATACAGTAAAGGATTTTTGTGTTTATTGTAAGTAGTTTGTATTAAGTTGATTGTAAAATAGTGAATAGATTGCATGCAACAAACTGCCTCTGATCCTAATATTATTAAACTTAGTCAAAATGTTATATAATCTTTTTCATGGACTATGTCTTGCTGTATAGTCCTTCTTTCATGAAGCAAAAGTGAAATAACAGATTTTTAGTACTTAAAATACATTTGTTCATTTACATAGATGTCTAATAATTCTTAATATTTCTGTTATAGCTATGAAAACAAAAGTTCAGGTTTAAAAATATAACGGACGGTATATTAAAATGATGGATATTCTTTTCCAACCACTTCATCTACCATCAAGTGAACTTTGATCACAGATTTAAGATTAATTTCTTATACTTTTAAACAAATGGTTATTTGAGACAAACTTTAAACATGCCCAGCAACACCTAACAAACGTTGCCCATTATCTATACATATTATTATAATATAACAAACTAGTAATTTATCCTACACATAAAGCCAAAACTTGTACTAAAAATGGATTGCCTCAACTAAGATGTAAATTCAATAGAACACAAACACGTGCATAAATGTGTCATTAACTAACATTTTTTTCTTATACTTAACACACTTAGGCTTTTTAAGAAGTAATGAGATAGAACAAGATTTGTAATGTTATGCTCAAATTTTAAGGTAAGAGCAAATGCTTTTCTTTATTCACGCAAATCTTCACATAATTCATAATTCGTGAAGACGAGTTGATCATGTAGCTTATGGCAAGTTTAAGGCGGTAGAACACCCTACCGCAGCGGTACATAGCGGACAGAAATACGGTTAGGCCTAAGGGTGATACTATTTCTACTACTACCACTAATTGTTATAATTTTTTCAGGCCTAAGCCTAAATATCATTTCACGCTACTTGATTTCAGTTCTCATTTCATATAAAAGTACATATATCAAACTACGTAGAAATTATTCTTAGGTACCCAGAAAGCTTATACATAACTTATCGTATGCCACAGACCTCCTGCGTAATTGGGAACACGCCCGCTGCCTCTCCCCCTGCACAACGTCCGTCTTAAGACTGGGTTGCTTGGAGACAACCGGAAATGGTATTTTCTCATAATATACGTAGAGCAAAGTCTAAAACTTGACACACAAGTATCATTGAGTGACGCCGAATTTTGCGTGTTTGCTTACTTTTAAAGTTTGACAACAAGACAGGGTTGTTGTTTCTTTATCTGATGTGCTGCGTTACAAATATTTTAAATGAGTGAAGTGTAGAATAGCATTTATTTTAACTTAAATTTAAGTAAGTTAAAGTAAAAGAAGAGAGATAAATTTGAACGATAAAGCGAAACGCAAAGTAATGTTTTACTCATATATATGCAAAAACGGCTCGTTTGGGTTGAGAAAATATTTTACGTAGAAGAGCGAACAATTTCGACCTTCTTGCATATATATTTCTCTACAAGTGGGTTTTCTCGACATCACTAATGTTTTACTCAAATTAACAAAATTATTTCTCTTCTGTTATAACAACAAAATAAATATGAAAATAAACCCACAAATTTTATATCGATAATAAACTCTTATTTTAAATTGCCTACCTCTATGAATACCTCTAATTGCTTCCCCTATGAAATATAAACAATTATAAATTATTGAAAAATGATAATACGACAAATATATACATATATAATTTTTATTAAAACTCCTTTTGAGTCTAGCATACTTTGCTCAGCGTATAACAGATAGAAGTACATACGCAACTGAAGAACACAAGAAAAATTAGCTTGAACCTTGTTAGCATTCTGCTAAATTCGAATTAAGGCTGTTTTGGTTTTTCTCGGAATTATTTGGACAATGAAGCGTGACTATGAAAAACGGAAGGATACTTATATAACGAAAAAAAATGTAAATGACAAATAGATGTACTTAATGTTCATAACGTTGTTTATTACTTCCTTTTTTGAAATACGAGTCGCCACCCACAATCCTTTTATAATTCTGATTTCAATGTACCATAACCGCAGTTGTGCGAATTTTCAAAAATGTGTGAAAGACTTTGAAACATTAGTTCATATGAGCTAAATACTATTATTTTTTTTTAGCAGTAACACTGTGCGATGTATAAAAATTAAAACAAGGCTCCCCAGAAAAGAAAATTTGATATCTAGCCTTAGCCCGAAAGGTGACGCTTTAACTATTTTCTGTGTATTTTTCTTAAAAAGATAGAAAGCGCATATTTTATTTAATTCTGATTTAAACTGTAGTTCATAACGATTATAAGGCATTTTATATTTTGGTTTTGAATAAAACGTATCTAAACATTATAAAAACGATATTAAACAATTTATAACCTTTGAGTTGTTATAATAAATTCAGCAGATTTCTCGCTGTGCCACTAAGGGACCATATGTAGTACCTTTTACGAATGATATATTCAGAATTTCTCGTCTCATTTAAAGAACAATATTATGTTTTTAGAGAGTCCAGAAGAAAACTATTAGGATGATTCCAGGTTTGAGAGGTTGATGTATGAGGATGAGTAGAAATATTTTAACTTTTTAGACTTAGGACGCTAAAATAGGGATTTCGATACCCATGGTGGTAAAACATAAATTGCTTGTTGTGTAGCATTCTGCTTTTAAAAAAAAATGTCATATTGTTTAGTTGGAGAGAAAAGGACAGGAGCGTAATTCGAGGTATTATGATTATTAAAGGCCGGGAATATAAAACAAAATTACTTTTCCAAGTATTTCCATAGAGTAATAACAGGACAATATATATATATATATATATATATATATATATATATATATGATAAAGGAAACACAGAAACGACTTACTTCAGACAAAGACATAAAGCAGTCGTCTATGGAATGGTTTGTTTTCACGTGTAACAGAAGCTACAACATTGAAATAGAACTTTACGAATATTTTGAAGACGACCTCAGCAGAAAGAAAAAAGGAAAAAAAAGTGTTTGTTTTTGAAATTCGCACAAAGCTACTCGAGGGCTATCTGTGCTAGCCGTCCCCAATTTAGCAGTGTAAGACTAGAGGGAAGGCAACTAGTCATCACCACCCACTCTTGGGCTACTCTTTTACCAACGAATAGTGGGATTGACCGTCACATTATAACACCCCCACGACTGAAAGGGCGAGCATGTTTGGCGCGACGGGGATGCGAACCCGCGACCCTCAGATTACGAGTCGCACGCCTTAACATGCTTGGCCATGCCGGGCCCAGGAAAAAAGAGAAGAGGTTCTTTGTATAGTTTGTAGTGTAATAGTGGTAAATATAGAACAACTTAGATGGGCCAAATGGTCTCTTGTTTTCAATTGGAATAAAATCAAAATTAATTTATTTTAAGGTTTAAAATAAAACGATACTAAGAAAGAGGGTATATAATACAATGCCACACTCAAATATTAAAAAGATGGTTTGGTTTCTTTCATATTTCGTGCAAAGCTACACCAGGCTATCTGTGTTAGCCATCCCTAACTTGGCAGGTAAAGACAGGGACTGCAGCGAGTCACCACCACCCACCACTAACTATTGGGCTACTCTTTCAGCGAGGCCCAGCATGGCCAAGTGGTTAGGGCACTCGACTCGTAATCTGAGGGTTGTGGGTTCCAATCCCCTTCACACCAATCATGCTCGCCCTTTTAGCCGTGGGAGTGTTATAAGGTGATGGTCAACCCACTATTCGTTGGCAGAAGAGTAGCCCAAGAGTTAGCAGTGGGTAATAATGACTAGCTGCCTTCTCTCTAGTCTTATACTGCTAAATTAAGGACGGCTAGCGCAGATAGCCCTCGCGTAGCTTTGTGCGAGATTGAAAACAAACTATATTAGTGGCATAGGCCATCAGATTATAATGCCCCCACGATTGAATTAGAGAGAATATTTGATAGGACAGCGATTCGAATCCACGACCCTCAGATTATGAGTTGAGCGCCCTAGCCATGTTAGGCTTAAGCATATGTTCACAATCATTTTTATCAAAATGAATTAACCCCCCAGATAGCACTGCTAAATATCCTTGGTGAGCAGAACACAGATAGCCCATTGTGTAGCTTTGCGCTTAATGTGAAACAAAGTGAACTTTCAAATACATTGTTAGTTTGTATAATGTTTGATGCTTTTGTTACATTTTGCACAAAGCTATCCCGAGGGCTATCTGCGCTAGACGTCCCTAATTTTCAAATGTTAGGCTAGACGGAAGGCAGCTAGGCAGTATCACTCACCGCCATCTGTTGGGTTACCCTATAACAATAAAGAGTATAATTGATAGTTACATTATATAGTTACCACATCTGATAAAACAAGCATTTTCAATGACGGGATTTTAACTTGTGACTCACAGGTTTCAAGTCGAGTACCCTAATCACCAGGCTACCTGTACAGTGATTCGTAGTAATGTGGTTTTGAGATGCACTGATATCGAACAGGAAGTCAAAATATCCAAAATACAACAGGCTCCAGGGATGTTAAACAAATAATAAATCAGTCACTGAGAGTAAAAGAATAAAATTAATAAAAGCGAATAAGGTTTTATTTATAATGATGTATTTGCCGTACTGGCCAACCTCTTAAATTCGGTCGTGGCCATACTAATTGCTGAGGTGCAGGTGACACAGTTATATCATACTGTATTTTCAAGTTAGATGAATAGTTCAGGTTCAGTATCCCATAATCCAAGGGCAACCAACAAGGTCAAACGAGGTAAAAAAACCCAAATAATAACAATGACTAGAAGTATTTGTGGTACACTTCTTGAGATGGACTCACCATGCATTAGGGAGAGGACACAAACATAAGATCAAACAGGTACATGCTTCTATAAGATAGCAGTTGTCAAATCTATTAAACAGAGATTAGTAAGTTTATATTTCGAAATCCAGCTTTTCAGGATAACCGTATTTTAGTTCAATACATCACTTTTACTTTTCTTAAATAAAAACAAAATTGACCTTGACCTTAGGCAACTTTTTTAATTTCCTAAGGTTTCAGTTACAAATTTAATTGTAAGATTTATTCTTACTCAAAAAACATCATGCTTAATCACGAAGAGTAGTTTTTATTTTAGAAATGGATTACAATACAGTAGTCTGTTACAAATATTACAACTTGTAAAAATACAAAAATGTATTTATGATCTTAAAAAAACAAAGGTAAAAAACAAATATTTACAAAATCAAAACTACATTCTTTATTTTACTTAGAAAGTTAACAATCTTCAAAAAAAGTATGAGAAAAACATAAAGGCACTGGAGACAATAACAAAAATTAATCTATTATGATACAAACTGAAACAAGCAAAAAAATCTTTAATACATCTTTTAAAGTTTAAAACCATTACGGAGTTAAGTATACAGTTTCAACAATGTGCTAAACGATAATTATTGTCATTAAGTACTGAGTATACAGTTTCAACAATGTGCTAAACGATAATTATTGTTATTATCAGAATACAAATGCTACTCTAAAACATCACTTTTTTATTAAAACTTGTGTTAAGAAAAAAATTAAAAATTATTTCAGTAAATTTGATACTAATAATAATAATAAAAACACCCAAACTTTGTACTTTGTTGTATTAAAAATATTTATAAAGAATAACATTTAAGATTTATTTATGTTGAATAAAACTGTTGAATCTGTAACAATGTACCAACTATCACAAAGCTGTGAGTGAACAAAAGCGCTTATGTACTAACACATTCATGAGAAATATTCACGAAGTTAAACATACACATTACTAAACTGTATCTAAATGATACACTGGGTCATGACTTTTGCCTTGGAGTTAAAACAATAAACTTTGTTGGTTTTTTTTTAAGTGTATCTTAATTTTAAACAAGAGTATAGCTACTAAAGCCATCTTCTGCTGACCCTACGTTGAGCTTCTGACCAGCAGGAGAGAGCAACCTCTAATGAATTTATCCTAGCTCTTATAATGCCATGAGCTTCAAGCTTGGAGAACCACTTGTAGTGTCTATCACATAAATTCTAGGTTCAAACTCACAAATTCCAAAACCAGAGGTATGTTCCAAACTCAACCAACACCTTTCTAAACAAGACTTTTAATTTGGTAATTAATGAAATAATTTTTGCAAACTTTGATTCTGTTAGGGAAAATATTGTAATATTGCATGAAATATAGGTGATAACTTGTACTAGTAATACCTTTAAAAACCTGAGGCAATGCTATTACTTCGATCTTTATCATTCATGCTTCAGTTTATTTATGTCACATCTTGCACTTCCATACTGTTTCAATACATATACAAAATATTATTCATTAACCATTACAGTTTATTCTCCCTAAACATTTACAAACATTAACAAAACTAGCACTTAATTGTCAAAAGCTGGGTACAACAGTAGCTGGAAAACTTTAATTCTATGATATTTTTATAACTAGCTATTCCTGGAGAACATTTAAGAAAAATACAACACAATTGAGATCAATTCACTGGCTTCAAATTAAACATTAAAAGAATGGAGGAGGGGGAACAATACCAGGATCAAAACATAGTTAAAAAAACAAATTTCTAAGTTTTTCTTGTGAATCCCACCCTTAAATAATAAAAAATCCAAAAATTCCAGAAGATTGTTATGTGTAAAATTTAAAAGTTGTTTTATTATATAAATTAACAATATTTAAAACATAAAAAATTATGATTTATGACAAATTAATTGTGTGAGGATATCTCAGTTTAAGTGTACCAACAACTTATGAAACAAACCACTAAACATCTAAATTATTCTAAATATAAGGTGGGTTAATAAAAGTTAGTTTCAGATATGCATGTAAAGCTACTAACTTTGAATTGTAAACTAGGGAAAAAGCAACTGGTCAAAATCACCCAGAGGATGCTCTTGGATTTCTCTAATTAAAACAAAAATTGACTCTCTCTTATTAAAACACTCCAAAGTGAAGTGTAATTTCAATGACCATGGGACATGAACAATAGACTTTGAATTCACATGCTGGCATGCTATATACACCAGGCAACACCCAGCTCCCAAAACGAAGTACAAAGCAGATTGTATGATGGATGAAATCTTTTCAATAATTGTTGAACTTTTCAAGTGTGCACATACTTTGGGTCACTGCAAGAAACTTGAAAACTCATGATGATACTGAACAACAGTCTAATGACCTCTACTTTTTCTGTCTTTAATCCAACTTTCAACAGCTTATCCCTTCATTTCCAGCCTGTGTTAAGCTGCATACCACCTCATGTGAAAAGATTCAAGAATTATCTGTGATGTCGAGAAAACCCACTTGTAAAGAAATATATATGCAAAAAACGGCTTGTTTGGGTTGAGAAAATATTTTACATAGAAGAGCAAACAACGTTTCGACCTTCTTTGTTCATCGTCAGGTTCACAAAGAAAGAGGCAACTGACCGGAAGCTGCCCACATGTTTGAAAGGGGGTTGTGTAACCGAGTGTCGGAATGTAGAGGGCGGTGTTAGATGTATGAATATGTAAATTTTATTTATTTTATTATATTAATATAGGTATAAAGGCATTCCTTTATATTGGTTTATTTTGGGTTTAAGTTATTGTATAAGTAAGGGTTCTTTAATTTTGCGTTCGTTTATGTTTGTTTCTTTATTTAGTATTTGAGTGTTTTCTATGGTTATGTTGTGTTTATTTGACTTGCAGTGTTCGAAAACGTGTGAAGGTGACTTTTTATGTTCTTTGAATCTGGTTTCCATTTTTCTACTTGTTTCTCCAATATAGAAGTCGTGGCAGTTATCACATTGTATTTTATAAATAATGTTGGTGTGGTGTTTGTCAGTGTAGTTTTTACATAGTATAGACCTCAGTTTTGTGCCTGGTTTTTGAATAAATTTGGTATTAACTGGAATGTCATATTTTGTTACTAGTTTTTGCCAAATGTTGGTTATTTGTCTGCTGATGTCAGGAATATATGGTATACAGCAGTATATGGTTTCGTGATTTTTTGATTCGTGAGATATATTTAATTTTGTTGGTTGATTTTGCTTTCTGTCTAGGTGTGTGCGTATAATGTTTCTACAGTTTGTGGAGGAAACTTATTGATGTTGATGAAGTATTGTTTTATTTTGTCTAATTCATTGTTAATTTTATCTGGTGAGCATAGTTTTATGGCTGTGTTTATTTGGTTTCTTAGTATGTTGAGTTTTTGTTTTGTTTCATGTGCTGAGTCCCAAGGAATGTATAGTCCAGTATGGGTGATTTTTCGGTGGATTTCTGTTTTGAATTGTGTGTCGGTTCTTGTAATTTTGAGGTTAAGAAATGATATTTGATTGCTTTCTTCCTGTTCACATGTGAAGTTAATGTTGGGATGTATAGATTTAATGTGATTGAAAAAATTAAGTATGTGTTCTGTAGATTTGAATCCCGCAACCGTGTCATCTACATATCTGTACATATACAATATGTACATTCCTTGGGACTCACCACCACCCACAAAGTGACAAGTGACAAAAAGCTTTATAAGAAATGGAGTTTTTAAAATATATTAAGTATACACACATCAGTCACTGGTTATCCTGAACCATAAAATCACCAAACACGACTATGGTTAGAACTACGTACAATACGGGACAACATAGGTTGCAGGAAAATATCCTCTTTTTGATCCAATCTCTCCATCCCACCAGTCGGGGTTTGAATGCTCAATGACAGTGATGATGTCCCCTTGACTGATTTACAATTCCCCTTGTTCCTGGGGCTGGAAGTCATAGAGAGCTTGAACCAGAAACTACATACAGAAAAAAAAAAAAATTTAGGCAGTTATCCATTTTTAAAAAGTTACATCATGTTGAAATAAGTTAAGTCAGCCCCAAACCATGTTATAATTGAAAAGTTTACTTATTACTATTATAAGAACTGAATTTACTTCAAAACCTTATTTGTCACAAAAATCTTACCTTGTTACTACTATAACATAACTTGTTTAAAATAACCTGAGACAATAAGATTTTCTATTTTAACTAGTTCAAAAATATGTTGGATTTAATTAAATACACAAATGGTGAACAGCACATCTGTGATGCGTAACTTATAGTGCCACTACCTAATTTTTATTATATTCTAAAACAAGCTTAAAGTCAACCATTCATAATTTCACGATCGAGATTGCTCGTTTCCCATAAGTCTAGGGTCATTCTAACACAAGCCTAGTGTCATCCACATGTGAAACAACGACCGAGACTGCCCGTTTCCCACAAGTCTAGGGTCATTCTAATACAAGCCTAGTGTCATCCACGTGTGAAACAACGACCGAGACTGCCCGTTTCCCATGAATCTAGTGTCATTCTAACACAAGCCTAGTGTCATCCACGTGTGAAACCCATGAGTCAGTCAGACAGTATTTCATTAATAACCAAGTCTTATACTCTGTGTAGCAGTAATTGCTTCCATCTTTTTACACTTAATCTGCTACACATCCCTGCTTTCTTCTAGCTACTGTTGAACTTAAGTTTGATTAGATACAAAACTTATCAGACTTGATAGCCACATGAAACAGCTTCAACAAGTTGAACATGCTGAGATTTCTTTAATTTACAAAATTATAATTTAAGAGAAAGTCTGTAAGCTATGGTCCATAAAGTTAGACCTACCTTCAAACATTAGAGTCAATGCGAGATATAATTTCTATTGATTTAACCAGTTTAAGTGATTAGAGTTGTAAACATTATTTTA
Source organism: Tachypleus tridentatus (assembly GCF_004210375.1). NCBI lineage: Eukaryota > Metazoa > Arthropoda > Merostomata > Xiphosura > Limulidae > Tachypleus > Tachypleus tridentatus. The sequence goes on from NC_134836.1 coordinate 22,112,038, forward strand.
GAAGCCAACTTAAAATTAAAGGTGGCAACATATCTGCTATTTAATAATTTTATAAGTTTGTTTCTAGTAATGATTTAACATAAACTTCTTATAAACTGAGCACTAATTATTATGGAAACTTTCATTAAGTTTTTATATTTAAATGTTTTACAGGGAAATAAAAATGTTTATTTAAAAAAAAATCTTTTATAGACTTTATGATAAAGAGTTTATCAGAAAACAAAATGTGTAACTTTTTTAAATGAAAGTTTTACATCCATTATAGAAAACATTTTTAGCTGTGAAAAGATGTCAGGTTTGGTAAAACATACACAATTTGACAATAGAAACCAGTGTTGATATCACATAATACTTTGTGTTATTTATTGAGATTTAGAACTGTTTACACATTTATCACACCCCTTGTATTACCTCTTCTGGATGCATCTCTTTCAATTTGATGTCATGGGTACGGCTGAGAGACGCAGATCTGTGATATTTAACAAGTTTGTTCAGTGAATTAAACTTAATAACCCACAAAAAAAACTTGCCCTGTGGATCCATTAATACTTTAAAATGTTGAACTTCACTGTCACACCTAGGAAATTAAAATCACAAATATACATAAATATAACTTAATAACACAACAAACAAACACAGAACAAAATGTACATTAATATAACTTAATAACACATGTAATACAACAAACAAACAGTACAATAATAAAATTGTTTGTCATCCTCATTTTATGTTACCTACCTACGTTTGACATTTATACTGGTTTACAAACACAGAAGCACATTCAATGATATTAGCCCTATATTGCAGATAGACAGAGGTGTACTTGTCATAAAATGTTTAGTTGCTTTTATCAACTTTTAAACTATTTTATTATCAATGTATAGAAAGAAACCTGGCAACAAAATTAGTAAAAAAAAAAATTTAATATGATTTCAGTTTTCATTTATTAATTTCAGAAAAAATATTTAAGAAAATTCTCTAGTTAAACTTATCTATGAGACATGACATTTGTTATTCCACTTTTCTGTTCCCCCTCCTCATCAGCTACCTTGGATGTTATGAGTTTAACATAAAATGCTAATTATAAGTGACATACTACCAAAGCTAAGCCTAATTTTTATAGCCTCTGTTATACTTTGTTTATGGAGATATAAACCATAAAATCAAACCCACATACCACATCCTCTCATTTGCAGATTGCTAATAATTGTCTCTGACAGTTACTATTACATCATTTATAACTAACAGAGATATAAAAAGTTTTAATTTTTCAAATGATCCACAATTCTATTTTTTTAATTATTTAGTTTGCCCACATGTTGAAAGTTGCTGTCACCAAGATCAGTCAGGCCTTACTTTCCATTTGTATTTTTACAATCACCATTATAAAAGTAACAATATACAAAAATCAGAAAAACTATACTAGATAGGGTTAGATTGCAAAAAAAAACAACTTTCTCCACAAATTATTTTCATGAATAGCTCCTGCATCACATTGCTAAACAACATAATTTCAGTCCACTACATAACTTACAGTAGGAATCCCATGATTGTTAGTTAAATATGGTTCTCAGAGCAACAATCCAATAATGCTAAAAAAAAAAAGTTACAAATACTGAACTAAGCTAAGCTATTTAGAATAAATAATAGTAACTTATTATAGCCAGCAGTCATTCTAGAACAAAAATAAAATGGTAATGTATACTTTTCTGGAGAAAGTCAAGCAAGTTAACTGAGTACACAGTGTTTAGGAAGCACTACAAAAAATTAGCAAATAAGATACAAATTTTAAATGTCCAATTAGGAGGATCTGAGAATAAAGTCTGAAAATGGTAAAATGAAATAAAATTACTTATTTAAAAATCTGGTTTCTGTATGTATAAAAGACTTTCAATAACATTGAGGGCTTACCAAAGTTCGTGAAGATATGTACACTACATTAAAAGTCATGGTACACATACTTTCACAGTTACCTTGTGGTTGCAAGGTATGTTAAATTTACCAAACCTACACAGAATTAAAAAGTACGAGCCAATCAGTCACACTAGTGGCAGCAAAAGCAATATTAAGTACAACCCAACAACACTCTCACGTGATCTTAAAGGGCTTTTGACATTTACTCGCTCATGTAGAATTGTATATCCTGGACACAGTTTAAAAAACATTGATGAGATTATTAGTTTAATTCTACACATTAAATATATATTTCAATGTCTTCAGTACAATCTGGAATAAACCAAAATTTTCTCACTTTCTGAGACCCAAATATATGGAAAGTTTCTGACCAAATTTAATCATAATCATTTATTTTACATACAAGTTCATACATTACAGTAAAATAACACATGTTCAACTAGTCCTCTAATCTGTAACTAGGGATGTCTGATGAAGAATAATTAGTCCAGGACAAATACATTAACTAAGCCAAAAATAACTTAACTTACTGTCTGTACATGTTGAACACACAGTGTTACATAGAAATTCACCATGCAGGGGCGTCGAGAGGCAGGTCAGGCCCCCGGAACACTTATGTCTTCGGAGTCCCTTTCAGAACTCTTCATAAATTCATGGTACATTCATGGGTGTATGGAAAATTTTTTTGGTGGACAGAAGCCAAATGTGTTGAGAATTTAAATATTTTGGATAAAAAGGTATTTTTTGAGGCAAATTGACTTCTTGCTGTACTGCCATTTTTCCTTAAGTATATTATGAAAATGAGAATACATTATTATTTATCCTATATTTCCCCAGGCCCCAGAACTGTAGCTCCTCTGACCCCCCTCATTAGGCCTGTCACCATGAACTATTAATAAGTACTTGTTTCAACCAAAAGTCAATGAATTATAAAGAACTTACTTAACTGACAAAGAGAAGTCACCAGGAGGGCTCTCACTAACACGGATTAAAAATGCTCCTTCATGTTTGTTCAGCAGGAGTTTCTTGGCATCAACTCTGGTGATTCTGCCATAATACCAGCTGGAAAATTTCCAGAAAAATTCACAAAACACAGGCTTACTTTTGGGAAATTCGAAATTTCATCACATATATACATATCCTTGAAAGTTCAATGTAAGTATTGAGAGATTATGTTAAGTGATACCATACATTTTGTACAAGTTGTTGGGTTGATTCAGATTTTCAGAACCTGAAAAAAGTACACAATATTTTATGCCAGTTTTTGCTGGATGTTTTTTAAGTGTTTGTGGATACTTACATTTTACACATAAATGCACACATTTTAATACTTAGAACAGATAAAAATTGCTTTATAACATGTCCCTTGATAAGGATTAAAATTACCTTCATATTTCTCTTTTAATTCTATTCACAACAATATAGTTTTCAACATAATTGAGACTGTTAAGTTGGATTGTGTTTTACTTTGATACTACAGCATTTATACTGTTTCCCGTCATGCTTCAGAAATATTTTGTCCCATTTTATATGAAATACACGACACAGCAGCATGACTTCAAAACTGTGTACTACACAATGAGAAAGACCCTGTAATGAAAGCCTAGGAGAACAAACATGGTTAATCTAAAGCAGTGTAGTAAATATTCATTCAACTTAGTTGGCTTTAAGTAACTTTGTCTTCCATAAAAGTACACATGTAATGAAAGTCAAGGACTAATGTTTAAAGACATATGTACCAAAACAGCAATGAAAACTGAGGTTTAATTTCTATCCTCAGAGAAGGGAAATAAATACATACTTGTGTTTTTTCATTTTAATATAATTACTAGGAATGAGTCCTTCCTCTCTGTCTAGTTCTGCTCTAAACCAATTCATGCCATCTTCTAAATTTAGAACCTACAAAATAAATACTTTGTACTAATTAGCACACTATGTTCAACAGCTGGTCACAGTTTTTGTTGATAAATTGGTTTGATCACCATCTTGTTCTATAAATCTACCAATAAGTATCTTTGCTATATTCTTCAAAGAAACTTGGTACCACAATAACAAATGAAACTTTATTAAAAAAAATTAATATTTTATAAATTTGAAATATCTGACACAAAAACTGAATAAAAACATGAAGAGATAAATATATACAAAATAAGATAGTGATTTGTTGAAATCACCAAGTTAACTTGGAAGAAGTGTTTTATTTAGTGTTCCTTCATTATATATTGTTTTTACAGATTTGAACTTAACTTATAACATGCAGTACTGATGTAACTGTCACATTATTGTTTTATATTTGTTTATTTAGATATATCAAACAGTGCTTCAGTGTAAATAAGTAACAAAATTACTTGATATAAATAGGTTCAAAACGTGCATATGTTGAGATGTCTGTTAAACACAACACTAGTAGTTAATCAATTTGTTGTACAAGGTTGGCTGGTTGATTGGTGTTTTATGGAACAAAGCAGCTAGGCTATCCGTCACAAACATTTGGTAAAAAGTTAAAATTAAAGTAAATTTAGTAAAATTTAGAAGAGGAAATTAAGGTAAAACAAAACAAAGTTAAAAAAAACAGCAAAAAAACCAATGTTTACATCTGGTCTACAACTTCAAGAGAAAAAACTATAGTAATACAAGTTGTGAAGGACTTTCTGTTGCATAATTGTAATTATTATAACTCGCCAGGAAGATTAACAGACAAGTACAAAAACCATCATCAGTCACCTGAAGTTGGCCTTTCCAGTCCTGGTTCTGCGTTATGACATTATGGCCATTTTCAAAAAGTAATAAAATTTTTAAAAGATTTGCAGCAAAATCTTAATTTTAACTTCCCAGGATGACTAACGGGTAGTTCAAACAGTAGTGTTAGTCACTTGAAGTTGGGCTTTCCAGTCGCGGGTTTGAGTTATTTGACATTACAACCAATTTTTGATTTTAAATCAAACTAGTTGAACTTTGATTCTTAAAAGGGAAATCACATTAAAAAAGGTCTATTGTATGAATTTAAAACTTAAATGGCATTAAAAAGATTAATGGCCTTTAAAAACTAAAAACATTTTCAAGGTGAACAGTGTCACCATCACCAATAACACTGTCTAACGTTATGGATAAATCTTGGGAGAGAACATGTTTAAAACGGTGCCATCATCGAGAGTCATAACAACAGTAAGACAGTAAAATGTGGCTTATTGTGACCTGAGTGTTACACAGAAAACACATTGGTGCATCAGTTCCAGATAAAATAAAACGATGAGTTGAAAAACTGTGACCAATGCATAGTCTAGTTAAAACAACTTCCTCTTTCCAATCCTGATGGAAGCAAGACGACCAAAGTCCAACATAGGGTTTTATTTGGAAAAGCTTGTTTTCAAGTTGCTCAATCCAAGTCGATTGCCAGCTGGCATGGAGCCTAGTCTTGAATATAGGACCACAGTCCATGTATGGAAGAGACACAGCAGTGATAGTGCCAGATCAGAGAGACTTAGCTGCAGTGTCACTGAGTTCGTTACCACGAATACCAACGTGGCCCTGTATCCAGAAAAACTGGATAGAAGTACGTGTTAAAGAGAAATGGGGCAATCGGTTTTGAATATCGGCAAAAACAGGGTGTGAACAGGCCAGTAGAGAACAAAGCAAGTCAGTGTAAATAGTGCAGTTTGAGTACTGCTTAGTTTCTGTGTAATCCAGGGCAAGAGAAATGGCATACAGCGCAGTAGTGAACACAGAAGCTGTAGAGGGGATTCTGAGTGCAACCACAAAACCACAACAAACCATAGAAGAGCTCACACAGTCACCTGATTTTGAACCATCTGTATAAATAGGAATGGAAAGATGGTTTGAAAGACGTTCAGCAAATAGCAGACAGTATTTACAATTGGGAGTGTCTGCTTTTCTCAAATGACTTAAAGATAGGTCACATTTGTTAGAAGCCATGGTGGGATGGGCTGACCAGTGGATACAGCATGTTATCCAAGGACAGACCCAATTTATCCAATTATGCCTGGATACAAAAGCCAAAAGAAGCAACGGCAGATTGTCTGTTCTGAAAAAGTATAGCCCACCAAGGAAGGAAAACATAACCTCAGGTGGGATGCTTTGGTAAGGAACAAAGTTACAAAGCATATAGTAAAGACAGTTGCAAACAGCTAGGTGCAAAGAAGGTTCACAAGACTATGTATAAGCACTGAACTGGAGAAGTGTAGAAAGCCTCAGTGCAGAGCCAAAGTCCTTGATGAGAAATGGAGTCCAGCATCTTTAAGGCAGAGGTTCTGGCAGAGTCATAGACCAGTGATCCATAGTCAAGTTTCAATTGAATAAGAGCACAATATATCTTTAGCATAGAAAAATCTATCTGCTCCCCAAGTGGTGAAAGAGAGGACATGAGAATGTTCAGTGCTCTGGTACATTTTACCTGTAGCTGCTTGATGTGTGGTATAAAAGGTCAGCTTATGGTCAAAGATAAACCCCAAGAACTTTGTCTCAGGGACCACAGGCAGCACAATTTCACTAAAACAGAGTTCAGAATCAAAGCGAATACCCCATTGGTGGCAAAAGTGCATGCAAGTGGTTTTAGAGAGAGAGAAGTTAAAGCCATTTGCTGTGATCTACTTCAGTAAATGATTGAGAGCAGTCTGTATCTGCCACTCAATATACCTCATGTTCAACGACTGACATGAGATGTGAAAGCCATCAACATAGAGCCCATTTGCAACAGTAAGAGGAAGTTCTTTAGTGATAGCATTAATCTTTATACTGAAGTGTAACACTCAAAACACAGCCCTGAGGGACTCCAAGTTCCTGTAGAAAAGAATGGGAAAGTGTTGAACCCACATGAACTTGGATTCTCCTGCCCATTAAAAAATTTTTAATAAAAAAAATAGGCAAATGACCATGCAACCCATATATATGGAGGTCTCACAAAATGCCATACCTCCATGTTGTATCATAAGCCTTCTCAATGTCTAAGAAAATTGACACAAGATATCGTTTGAGAAAGGCTTCTCCGACTGACGTTTCAAGTCACATCAGATGGTCTACAGTGGAGAGCTGTCTTCAGAACCCACACTGAGTTGGCAAGAGGAGGTTGTTTGATTCAAGGAACCAAACAAGACGAGCATTAACCATCCTTTCTCAGGTCTTACAGAGACAGCTTGTCAAAGCAATTAGACAGTAGTTTGAAGGAATCTTGGGATCCTTCCCAGGCTTAGGAGAAAAGTAGGACAATAGCCTGGCACCAGGCATCAGAAAAAACATTCTCCTGCCAGATCCAGTTAAAACAATCCGAAGAATACCAATAGAAGCAGGAGATAGATGGTGCAGCATTTCATAGTGTACATCATCTGGTCCAACAGATGTACTGCCAGACCGATGAAGGGCCAGTATGAATTCCACCAGTGCAAAAGGAAGATTACAGTCATAGAGACAACCAACTCAAAAGGAAAGAGCTGATCACTCTGCCTGAGTTTTGGTGAAGGAAGAAGCAGAAGTTCTAGATACCCAGCAAAAGCTTTCACCTAGAGTTTCAGCAATGCTTCAGGTATCAGCTACTTCCTGGCCATCAGAGAACAAGATCGAGAGGGGGACAGAATTATATTGCCCACTGACCTTTCAAATCTTGTCCCACATGACTTTGGAACTGGTGATAGTAGATATGCTAGTTGTGAACTTAATCCAAGCTTCCTTCTGGCTTTGATGTCTTACTCACCTAGCATGTGTGCAAGCTGGCTGGAAAGCGATGAGGTTTCAGAAGGTGGAATATCTGCAGAAAGTATCCTTGGCCCATTTTTGAGCCTTCAATGCCATGTGGCAGGCAGGATTCCACCACAGACGAGGATATCGTGGAAAACATGTCAAGGTTTTAGGAATACATTGAGCAGCTGTTTGTATAATACAGTCTGTTACTGCTACCACACAGTCATCTACTAATGGCTTACAGATGATGGCAGGATCAAGTTCTGCGAGAGCAGTGAAAGAGGGCCAGTATGCATGATCCAGCTTCCACCAGGGCATGTGGGTTGGGTGGAATCAACCATGGCCAGTCTCTCTCAAAATTATAGGAAAATGATCAATGCCTCCTGGATTATCGTCAACCCTCCATGAAAAATGGGAGAATAGTGAAGGGGAGCAAACTGAGAGATCAATAGCAGTAAAGTACTGACTAGGTGCATGGAAATAAGTAGAAAAACCAGTATCAAAAAGAGAAAAGTTGTGATCAGAGAGCATATACTCTATGATCAACCCATCCTATCAATATCAGCACTTCCCCAGAGGGGATGATGTCCATTAAAGTCCCCCAGGATTAAAAAGGGAGATGGCAACTTTCAACAAGAGCATCAAGGTTTGACCGATCATATGTCTCTCCAGTCAACAAACAGTTATGGTATGACCCAGGGAAACACGGATGGCTATGGCCTCCAAGAATGTGTCAAGTGGCAAAGACAGAGTGGGCACATGCTGATCAACCAACAGTGCCACCCCTCCATGCACTCATCCATTACACAGTCTGTCATTTCTGTACAAAGAAAACTGCCAAAAGGTGACTGTATCAGTAGGTTTCAGAAATTTTTCCTGTGAGGAAAGACATACAGGATGGTAGGAAGTAATCAGTGTTTTGATGTCATCCAGATTAGAACATAAACCTTGACAGTTCCATTGTATCAGGGTGGCCATTTTTATTTATATGTAGGTGAATTGGGTGGATAACCCTTCCGTTTACGACCATGTCTTTTTTTTGTTACTGTCTTTATTCGAGGAAGGTCTATTGACCTCCATGGAGCCTGCCCTGGGTCGAATGGGCAAGTCTTCACTGTTGGAAGAGAATTCCAGTGAATGAGGACATGAACGAATGATCATTTTGCATCTTGGGTGAGAGAAGATGCATCTGAGGAAATGCCTGTACCCAAAAACACAGGAAGTGGACCTTGGGATTTGTTGGAATGTATGTAAGAGATGGGTGTTGAAGTTGATTCATCAACATTTTTAATCATGGAGGTCAAAAGAATTTTCATTTGTTTTGAGGACGATTCTTTTGGAGGCACAGAGAGATCTGTCTGCACTCCCACTGTAGTTGTGGAATGAAGTGCAGCAGCATATGTCCGAGATGAAGTGATGGACAGCAACTTTCAAGCCTCAGGATAAGTAATTTTATGAATCATTTTCAAATGCTGCACCTCTTTTTCTTCCAACCATTTAAGGCAAGAACAATAGTAGGATGGGTTAAGGCTATTGCAATTGATGCAATGGGGGTCCATTTCACACTCATAGGCTTCATGGTCCTTGCTACCACAAGGAGCACACGTCAAGGAACTATAACATAATGTCTTTGAGTGATCAAACCGCTGACACTGGAAACATCGGAGAAGGTTTGGAATGTACGGCTGTACCCTGCAATTAAGATAACCTGCCTTGATGGTGGCAGGCAGATGTGGTGATATAAATGTCAGAACAAGGATATTGGTCAGCATCGTAATTCCATCTTTGCAACTGGAGATACGCCTCACTGCAGAAACTCCTTGAGTGGAGAAACCAGTGAGAATCTCTGACTCAGGGATGTTCTTGAAAATCCTTTCAACAATAACTCCTCATGATGAATTCAAAGTAGCATAAGGTGTAACCTCAATAGGGATATCCCCAATTGCCTTGAATGCAAGAGGGGTTCACTGTGTTGAGATGTGGATATTTCCACCAATATGTCACCAGATCAAAGCTTCTTTACTGACTTTGGACTTTGGAGAGCCAGCAAGTCCCTCTAGTCCCTTCTGAATGAAAAAAGGAGACATTTGCCCTAAAGGTCTGTCTGAAAGAGAATGTAGGATAAGAAAATGAGGTACAATAGGTGTTACAGATGTTGAAGATTGCTGCTCAGAATCTTCAAGACATGGTCATTTACCTATGGACTGTTTTCACTATTTTATGTCAAACAAGGACACTGCAGCAATGCTGGGGTTTCGTGAACACTATATCAAAACACCAGCATCAGATACAATGTTCACACCACCTGTTGAGAACTTGGTTGACCCTAGCCCAAGTGGACCAGCTGACTGACCCAAGAGGAGCCGCCCATCTACAGGAATTCAAGGCCAAAGTGGTGTGTTGGGGTTGGACCCCTCAACCATCAGGATCTTTTCCTCCCCTACATGGGTTGCCACACACAGCAAATACGTGGGTGGATGTTTAGATCCCAGAAGAGGTAAACTGAAAGAACAGAACCTTCCGTGGAAAGTCCCCTCACCACATACAGGAATCCACACCGAGGAGTTATTGTACAACAGTATTAGTAATAATGTAAAATACTACTTACTCTATGTTGTCATATTTGTTAAACACAACACCAGTAGTTAATCAATTTATTGAACAACAGTATTAGTCATCAACAACATAACTTATTGTATGTTGACATGTCTGTTAAACACAAGTTTGAAGTTTACTCCATTTACTGATCGTGGGTGACCAGTTGTTAGCAAACCTTAGACTCTCTAAAAGCAACCTGTTTCATTATTGTTATGTACTGTATTCCTCAGAATATATATATATAAACTGTTTAGCAAAATTTGAGTTCCTTGTTCAAGCCCTTACCCTTTATATACATTCCTTAAGTTGGTGATTTGTGTATTAATAACTTTTAATGTTTAAATGTTAGGCACATTCAATATTGTCTCTTATCTGACATCTCGTTAAATGATTGGTGATTTTCCTTAATGCAAGTCTTTGGTTTGGCTCAATTTCCACTGACCAGCATACCATCTACTGGTCATTGTAATAATATATAATGTACTTGGTTATCAATAATTACATAATCTCATGTCCTCCAATACCTTTTATTTCTATTGTACAATTCACACAGTTTTTAATTACCTTCAGAACTTGTCCTCTCTTAAACCTCAGTTCATCTTCTGCTGTAGCTGTGAAGTTATGCTTTGCTATGGCCTCCATTGTTAGCTAATCTAAGTATCAAACTCTCACCGATATATTCTTCTAAAAGGTGTCTGGACATAAACAAGACATTACATGTAATAGAATATCTCTTTATGGCAATGAATAGATTAATTTAGAACTCTATTTACACATGAAGCATTAATATTAGAGCTGATAGATTAACTCATCAGTAAAACTACAGGTCACAAAAATAATCCCATAATTGTTATTATTACTGTTTTTAATTATTCTATTTGTACAAGACTCATGTGAGACTAATATATCACTTGAATGTAATCACTTAACACCTTATTTTTAATAATTTCTACTGATGACATACACTATTATTCTACTATATGGTCAAACCTTTATCTATCTGACCAAATGTGCAATATGATGATAAAAACAAATTTAAAAAAAAATGAATAACAATTTACTTTTTCTAAATTTGATAAAGATGTAACACCTTCAAGTTCATATTCTTTCCATGACACATGTATGACACACTGATATTTCACTGTTCTTTTCAAGATTCTGTCTTAAAAACTTGACACTAGTTTAACTTGTAACCTGATAACTGCAGAACACATTTCACACTATATAGTAAAGAAGCCATCTTCACACATGGACAATCCAAGTTGGTGGCAGACAATGAAATATTATCTTAATTCACTAAAATATTTGATTTGAATCTCAATATAAATATAATGAATTAGATAATTACCATGAAATAAAAGCCATGACTGACTATTATTAATATAATTAGGGCAACCAAGCAACATGGTTTAATGTGTGCATGTTGATCCTGACATAAACAGGAGGGAAAAGCCAGTTTCCCTGAAAGTTTCAGATTTTGGATTAGTTTTTCAAAATTTTTTTGCACCTTTAAAGAAAACAAAACAACAGAAAAAGGCTTTTTCAACTTTATAGTTACCCTGACACTTCCAAGTAAAAAATATGTTAATTTTCCACGAATACAGTTCTATTCGTTATTTCAGTTGTTTCCAAACTTTTTCATTATAGACACCCTAATTCACTCACCTTTATTTGCGCGACGCCCTCACTGCCATGTGCAAAGTACTTTTTATAAATTATTTTTTGTTATTAGATATCTTTCGTTTAGTTACTACAGTTACAGTTCGCTATCAATAAATCAACCCTACTGGTAGTACTACTACTGCCAGAAGTAGCAATACTAACAGTAAACCTAAAAGCTCAACCTAAATAAATAACATTAAATATTTAATTATTGGTACTATAAAATATAGATACTTATCTTTTTAATTATAAGCCGTTAGTTTACTTCAAGAGTACTTTCTAGAGAAAGATCTGCCTGGATATGACCATTTAAAACATCTCACAATTTGCAAACTTAAAAATAAAAAAAGTTATGCCAATAATTCCGAGGCTTTATTTAGCCCTATCTCTTAATATTAACAAACCGAAACTGAACCAATTTGGTGACTGATAATTCTTTAACTTTTATGAATTATAGCAATTTTATTTAGCCAAAACTGACTTTTTCAAACACTATTCGAAGAGAAGTCAAGTGTAATTTTAAAAAAAACAACGACTCACCTTTCATTTTTATCGTCTGATACGAAAAATAAAATTAAAAAACAAAACAGCTGATAGACGATTGAGGTATCTACACTCCGCTTGACCAACACTCAGCTATACAAACTTAAACTAAATTTGTAGTGGGAAATGGTGGCTGGTGGAAACAGTCTTGGAAAAATTGCTTAAGAAGTCTACCATAACAAAAATAACATTACCATATAATTGATAATAAATATGCATTTTTAACCAATATAATAATGGAAAATGATAAAGATCAAGTTACTCTGTAATGATAAGATTGGTAATAATAACGCTTTTGCATTTTCAACATACCAACCAATAAACTAAAGCTATAAAGAGCTTTTTTTTTTGTGGGGGAAGGGGTAAGAGTAATGGATATGTGTGTGTGTGTATATATATATATATATATATATATATATATATACACACACACACACACTACATGGCCAAAAGTATGTAGACATCCGCCCATCACACCCATATGTGCTTGTTGAACATCTCATTCCAAAACCATGGGTATTAATATGGAGTTGATCCCCCTTTGCTGCTATAACAGCCTCCAACTATTCTGGGAAGGCTTTTCACTATATTTCAGAACATGACTGCAGGGATTCACTCCTATTCAGTCACAAGAGCATTACTGAGGTCAGGCACTGATGTCCGGCGAGAAGGCCTGGCTTGCAGTCAAAGTTCAAATTTATCCCAAAGGTGTTCAATAGGGTAGAGGTCAGGGCTTTGTGCAGACCAGTCAAGTTATTCCACACCAACGTCGGCAAACCATGTATTTATGAACCTCGCTTTGTGCACGGGGGCATTATCATGCTGAAACAAAAAAGGGTCTTCCCAAAACTGTTGCCACAGAGTTAGAAGCACACAATTCTCTAGAATGTCATTGCATGCTGTAACATTAAGATTTCCCTTCACTGGAACTAAACAGCCCCAGGCAAATATTCCTCCTCCACAAAACTTTACAGTTGACACTATGTATTCAGGCAGGTAGCTTCAGCACTCGACAGTGCCGTTCTGAGAACCTGTGTGGCCTACCACTTCATGGCTGAGCTGTTGTTGCTCCTAGATGTTTCCACTTCACGATAACAGCACTTACAGTTGATCAAAGCACCTCTTGCAGGACAGAAATTTGACGAACTGACTTGTTGGAAGGATGACATCCTATGACAGTGCCACGTTGAAAGTCACTGAACACTTCAGTATGACTCATTCTACTGCCAATGTTTGTCTATAATGATTACATGGTTGTATGTATGCTTGATTTTATGTAGATATTAGCAATGGGTGTGGCTGAAATAGCCGAACCCACTAATTAGAAGGGGTGTCCACATACTTTTGGCCATGAAGTGTATATCAAAGGCTTGCGGTCCCTGGAAGCAAGGGAAACACTGCTTCATCAATTCATGTTTAAAAATAATTAATATTTAAGTATCAGCTAAATATATGTTATAACTTGCAATATATATACTTTACATAATCAGTAATCACCTCGTACGGGCGAAAGCACTGTTGGGAATGTGTATGTGTATGTTGTTGTTTTTTCTTATAGCAAAGCCACATCGGGATATCTGCTACGTCTACCGAGGGGAATCTAACCCCCGATTTTAGCATTGTAAATCCAGAGACTTACTGTTGTTCCAGCGAGGGATGCACTGTTTGGAAAAATCTGGACTAAAATTCACAAAATGCTTTCATTTTTGAGTTGAGTTTAGCTTTTTTCCTACTAGAAAATGGTTTATGTTTAATTAAAACATTTTTGTGACATAATATGTATGCTTTGAACTATAAAATGCTCCTTACATGAATAATTTTTGGAATAAAAAGTTTCAAATTCATACTCGTATTTAAAAAAAAACAACATATCTTGAATGTTATATTGACCTTTTATATGGCATAAAGGAAGCAGTTACAAGTTAATCTTACTTCAAAATGTACGCAAAATTGGAACTTGTGTCTGTGTATGTTTTCTTATAGCAAAGTCACATTGGGCTATCTGCTGAGTCCACCGAGTGGAATCGAACCCAATTGGAACTTATTGATAATTTATAGTTTACATATTAAATTGTTTAAATCACTAGAATTTAAGTGAAATAAATAATTTATAAATAAATTAGCGTTTCTAATTACTATTTGATAAATTAAAATGAACAACAAACAAATCAAATATAACATAAAAATATATCAATTTATAGTTAATTTTCTTGCGATATTTGGAAAGCTTTGTTTTTTCATGACCTGTGTCTCACGCTCATGGTTGTTTTTTACGTCTCTAATGTCACGTGATGTGCAGGTGCTTCTGGAAATGTTATAAATAATGCTGTTATTTTTTTGTATGCATATATTTTTTGTGAAGTGTCACTCTTTGGATTTGAATACGGATTCAAAAGATAATAGGAAAAACTGTAATTGTATTATTGAAAGTTTATAAGCGAATAAGTTTGGAACAAAGGGTTTCAGTGATAAAGAAATTATCATTAGAAATGGTAGAACGATGCCAGTTCTAAGCCTGACTAGAAGAACAAAGCAGTACTTCGAAAATTCAATGTCAACTTACATGACAGGACATCTTGGTTAACTGCTTGTCCTAACTTGCAAAAGCTGTTCTGCTAGCTGTGTTTATTATTTAACAGTGAATTTGGGACACAGAACTCAAGTGGATTTGATTATTTAAATAATACGCATAAAGCAATTGAAAGACATGAAAACTCTTCCAATCATATATTTTCAACTCTAGTCCTAGCTAGGTTTGAAAAATCGTGGATTGAATTCCAACTAAAAATCCAACATAAATGTGCAAATGCACGATGAAAAGGAATAAAGACATTTTACAAAGATTAATCAATGAAATTTTGGTGAACAACAATCAGTATTTAGAGGTCATGATGAATCACTAGTCTGCTAACCGCGGAAATTATGTCGAATTAGTAAATTTGTGCAAGAAATATAATCCATTATTGAAATCCCATTTAGAAAAATCTAGTGTTTTTTCTGGCCTGTCAAATAGAATCCCGAATGACCTGGAAATAAAGACCAATAGTTTTTATGAAGATGTAATAAATTTATTCAATCAAAAGAAAAGGAGGATGGAATTAAGAAATAAAGTAAGTAGCCAAATATGTCTTGTTTTTATCTTTAATTGGATGTATTTAATCTTAAATATGATTAATCACTACAAGTAATTAATTTCATCTTTATTACCCGTTCTTTTTTATTTTATAGTCTATTTTTTTGTCTTTGCTTTCCAATCAGAACAAATTACCTCTCTCGCCTGATATATATTATATTCGAAAGCTATCAGGTAAGCCAACTAACATACTGCGAAATTAAGAAGTCCGAATTAGAGTGCAAGGCTAACAGCTGGGATAAAATTCTGAATTCTAGTGTAATAACTTAAGTTAACTGCTGAGCCATTAAGTGGGGAAGGGGTAGCACGTGCCTGCCAATTTAAATAATCTTGATCTTTCGCTTTCAGGACCGACCCGTAGGGGGGGTACCGTGGTTGAAGCGGGTCCAAAATCCAAAACAAATGGGACTCTCTCTTGAGAGTCCTCCGCCAGTACAGCGGTAAATCTACGGATTTACAACGCTAAAATCAGGGCTTCGATTCCCCTCGGTGGGCTCAGCAGACAGCCCAATGTGGCTTTGCTATAAGAAAAATCACACACTCCCTTTAAGCAAAAATGTATTCTCCAGACGGCTGGCATGGGTATTAAAACTTTTAATTGAAATTAAAAACAGAACAACGTTTCGACCTTCTTAGTTCATCTTCAGTTGACAGACAGTTTGAAAACTGTTTTTCATTACCCATGCCAGCCGTCTTTAGAATGCAAATAGGACACCGCTTAGTTTATTTCACTTGTTAACTTTTTCAGCACAGTAACAAATTCGTGCTTGTGATGAATGATGAATCAAGGCTGTGTCAATTCATTCACTTTTTTGTCAGTTGAAAGAAAGATAAGAAAAAAGGCACTGCAATTTCGAAACCCTCACAGAAGAATGGGCCAGGGATAGTGTAAAAAAAATAATTTCACTTGAACTAGAAGTTTATAAGTACATTTTCTTTTTCAGTGTTATAATTGCACCTGCTTCCAATATTTTAATGCCTGAAAGCTCGATGAATCATTACTAAAACTGAGTTGCAGACGTATTATGCATAATTATATTTTGTGCGTGTATTTTCTCTTTTTCTCTCGTGCAAGAATACATAATTTCATATACATGATAGTAAGGGAAGACCACAATTAATTCTTGCACCCGAGCCTCTAGGACGGGCCCTATTCATATTTCTAGTCAATCAGTGGAATAAACATTGGAAAAAATTTAAATAGTTACTGTGTGAAACTGTTTCTTCGGTCGTTAACGGTACAATCAATATAAAAAAAATACTTTTGAAAGAAACTAAGTACAGTTCGAACACTAGTTTATTGAAAATGCTATTTGTAAGTTATACTGTGATAAATAATAGTTTAATGTTATAAATATTCAAACTGTACTCATTTTTTTTAATTCCCTTCTTTAACTTTCATTTTTAGGTCAAGTAAGGATTAAACAAATAAATGTTAAGTAACGTACAGTATTTTTAATTTGACTTGAAATGTTATTCATATCTGCACATTTATAAACGGCAAATATTTGTCAAAAATACAGCTCTTGAGCAACTAATGTTTATAATATTTTAAAACAAAGTTAGTTAAGAAAAGTACTACAGTGTATTCAATTAGGTCCTTTGCTTTCATTTAACACCTATAAGTTATACAATACGTAAAATCTATTACTTTAGTTATATAAATAAAATCAACAATAATATAATTATCAACGAAACGATATCATTATTTCGCGCACACACTTTTGAGCAAGGTAGGATCGAAAGATTAATGAATATTAACGACGTTTTTAAAACAAAATGGTTTCTTCCTCTGTAAATCTTGTTCCAAACTGTACATGGATATATAAATATTATAGGTCAGAAACAGGGATGAATTTGTTACATGAAATCTCAAACGCATCCAAAAAACTTCATACAGTATTAAATCTGGATAACAGAGGAACAAAATTCTAATAATCTCGAGTAATTACAGCGTTTATGCGTGTTATAAGAAATACAATATCTTATCAAAAGTATAATTAACTATAGTCGTGTTTCTCCAACTTGTAAAAGGCGTTCACACAATAATAATTCTTTATTAAATTCGGTGTACGTCATCAACTAAGAAAAACGACAGCTTTCGAAGGTTTGAAAATGTGAAGCCTAAAGTTTGTTTTATCTCGTATAGATCAGTAAGCCTTAAATTGTTAGTGTTTGTTTTAGGGAAGTACTGAACAGAAAGATCACTCATACAGTTCTCTCGTAGTCATGATGAAAGATTCTGGTCAAAGATCAACTTTCTTCATATCAAATTTAGATCACTGGCGTTTTCGTCACCGGATTACTTTAAATCAATTGGAACAGATTTCAGTAATTTAGTTTCTGCTGGTACATAGTGACCAGTAGGCCTAACGACCTGCGAGATTCTTAACTAAATTCTAGATCCAGGATGACTGAAGTTTATATTAAACCTAATTCTACCAAATCATCTTTGGAAGAAATTTATTTGGACATGAGCATGAATGAACTGGCCACTAAAATCACTCAAGATGAGGTAAGTGTTGAATAAACATGAGATGTTTCTACTGAATTAATATTTTTGATTCATACCTTAAAAAAGAAAAATTAAACAAGGTCGTTCTGCGAGGAACTTTGAACATTTTACAATTAACATAATAAATAACTTTCTTTTATTCTTTTCTTTCACGGTTATAATTTCATTCAACACTAACATAATTTGCTGAGTCAAGTGTTTTCCACGGTTTAGGGCTCAGCGGTATGTCTATAAACTTGCAATCCTAGAAACCGAATTTCGATACTGGTGGTGGACTCAGCATAGATAGCCCGTTGTGCAGGTTTGTGTTGAACTACAAACAAACAAATCCTACAGTGTGGTTGTTGAAATCAAACAAATAACATAATTAATATATAATATAAACAACCTTTCTTCATCCTAAGTGTGTCTTCCAAAACAGGCTTAAGCATTTGACCTTTCACATTTACAATTCCATTCAACACAGGCTTAAGGATTAGGGCTTTCACATTTGTAATTCCATTTAACTCCAGTAACCGTTAGGCTTCGTTAATTGTTTACCGCCGTGTGGACGTTGAATCAATATAAATGATATAGTCATTAATAGGGTATAAACACTCCAAAACGGGCTTGTGTAAACTCACAATATATAGATTTAAGGTTATATCTGTTATCTTTAACACCATAGAGAGCTAAGTCTTATGCTATCGTTAACACTGTTAGCTTGGTTGATTCCCAACATTCGTAGATTCTTCGCTTTACATAATTTATAGTTTTATTTATTAGCTTATTTGACTCGCAGTTTATTTCATGTCAAAATTGGCTTACCTGTACAGAAATAGCATAACAACCTGCAGAAGGCACATTACATGTTCAAAACTAGTATAAACACAAATATGATATTGTTCTGTCAGTGTCGATGTAAACTTTTGTGAAATGTGTTTACACGGAATCATGTTTTTACCTATTAACTACAATGACACTTTGAATCATTAGTTTGTTTTGTGGTTGAAACGAGAGCTTAAACCCATATTTGTCAGGGTTTCAGTGTTAATAAATGTTTTAAAATCGTTTCACATCGTAGCGTGGTTACATAAATACAATCATCAAATCTGAATAGCCCAAAACTGCAAAAAATAAAGTAGGATTTGTTTGTCTGACGTCAAGCACAATATTACACAATGGGCTGCTTGTGCTCTGCCCACCACGGGTATGAAAACCTTGTACCGCTGTGCCGATAGTGGACCACAAAGTAAACAGCTGAAATTTGTTGTAATGGATATGTTTTCTGTTGAAGTTTTCAACCAGTGTCTGGGTATTTCTACAGTAGATAGGAATTACATGTAACACTGGGTTTGTGCTACGTACAGGCAGGGGTGAAATTCTCTCACTCTCTCACAAACGAAAACAACTAAAGTTGGGTGAAGTGGTCCTGTTCTTGAAAAAGGAGAAACATACGGGTAAACATAAAAAAAAAAAAATGACAACCAACTCCAACAGTCTTCGGTAGTAGTAGTGCCTTAAAAAAAATATATAAAAGGTCCCGGAACTCAGCGCCGACAAACTTTCATACCTGGGAAAATAAAACACTTTATCACAGATCTAAGATGTCTCGGTTTGATTCTTTTCACATAACATGATAAAAGAAATTACAATAAACGGTGAGGAAGGTCTTAGTTTTATATGTGTTTCAACGATCATGGTTCGCATTTCTGCCGACATTCTTGTAAGTAAATGGAATATGTTTCGTTGTATGGAGAAAATTAGAATACGTGACGTTTAACAACATGGAAGTGCGAGTATAAATTCAGAGGATTATCACCAAACAAAAAGCTGTTAGACTTGTTTTAAAATTGACAGTTTACCAAGAAAAGATAAATGTTGTTCAGTTAAATTTTAGTGACCAATATTTATAAGTAGCTTCTTTATGTTTGTAATTTTATAAATCATTTTATACATTCCAGAATCTAGACAATTCATTTTTTGTTGCCGACTTAAATGAAATAGCATCACGTCTTGCTCTGTGGCGCCATTTACTCCCAGATATTCAACCATTCTTTGGTGAGTGTGGCAAGTTTGTGTCGATTTTGAAGTGGTACCTCATCAGTTTATCATGCAATAAACTTGTTTCATAGCTTGATTACGAAGATCCAGTAATTATTGTCATAGACTTGACGCTAAACATTAATTAATTACCAGTTAATTGATACTCGTTTATTCCCACAATTATTATTAATTTGTGATTCTCAGTTTCTCTTTTAATCTAAAAGCAGATACCTTCAGGTTCTTTGTAGTTCTCAGTGGAAGTTAAATTTCAAGATATGAGGGAAGAGAAATTACAGCTTCGAACAATCTTAAAAACAAACAACGAACAGATACGTGGCAATTAAAACAATGAATAAGAAAAACTTTTCCGGGAAGAATTAAATTAGGACAAGATTAAGACAAAAATATTCAGGAAGTAAAAATTCAAAATCAGATGAACTATACACACGTCTTATTAAAGATAAGTTTGGGTATTAAAAATTATTTTTGTTATGACGTGACAGGCACGATTTCTTTCCTGTTTTATATTTTGTGTTGTTTGAAATATCATTTACTTTTATATTTAAACATTTCCACTCATCATCATATCGAGTAGCGACACTTCACACATTCCTTCATAACCTTCTAATGTAATAGGTCTTGTATCTTTCCTGTTTGAGATATACACTTCATTTGTCTCTTTGCCCCTCGCTAGTAGAGCGGTATGTCTTCGGATTTACAACGCTAAAATAAGGGGTTCGATTTCCCTCGATGGGCTCAGCAGATAGCCCGATGTGGCTTTGCTATAAGAAAGCGTACACATTAGTCTCTTTAACCACACTGACACCATTCCTTCTTCATCTGTGTCTTACCACCCCCACTCCCTTATTTTTATATTCCTAGTGTTGTTATTTCACTCGTAAAAAGCGGGGATTAGTTTTCTCACTCATTCTTTAAGTATCTTTATACATCTTTATTCTAAGCTTGATCACTTTTAAATGGAATGTGAAACTGATCTTCCACTATCGACACAAATTCAGCGTCGGTTACGTCATGTACTGGTCTCGGATTCTTCAACTCACCACTAAGCTTCAGTCAGTACTACACACTGAAGATTTCAGGCTTGAATACTCCTTCGGAACATGCTCCTCCTTTCAGCTGCGACGGCATTATAATGTATTGGTTAATCCATTTATTTTTAAGAAAAAGTAACTTAACAATTTAAGGCAGGGGTGTGCAACATTTTTCGTCGGTGGGCCATATAACCAACTTCATCAATCAAGCGGGGCCACTTAAAAAACAAGCTTATTCGTGTACATGCACAATAAATTAAAAAAAATTCTCAAAATGCAAGCAATAATATTTTATATTTTTGCATGAGTGATCATTTTAGTGCGACACTTGAAATTTAGAGTCCTTGCAGAGCTTGTCAATATCAGCTTTGACAGAAGTGGTTGCCACTCTTAACTGACTGGTCAAATGTTCATCAGTCAGCTGACTTCTACATTTGGTTTTGATGAGCTTCATTTTGGAGAAAAATTGCTCACAGCAGTAGGTGCTACCAAAAAGGGAGGCAATTCTTTGTGCATGACGGGACAAATTGGGAAACTTTTCACATACACAGAGTTTGTAAAGTCTAGCAAACTGTTTTCAGAGAATTTCCTTTTAGTGTCCATGTCAGCCTGCAGTTCAATGAGTTCCATTTGGCAATCATCAGGACTGTCTTCCACTGCCAAATCAAAAGGTTGAGCGAACAATTTCAATCTAATTTCAGTTTGTCTGAAATCTGGAAATCTGTTTGCAAACTCATCACGCAGCTTTTGTACACTGGTTCCATATTTGGTGCAATCCAGATTAGGAAATTCCAGTTTCCTGGTTGCAAGACATGTAAAATGGGTCAATATGGCTCTTCTCAACTGAACCTGGAAAAGTTCCAATTTCTTCTCAAAAGCACAAATATGCTCAAACAACTTATTCACAAGTTGACTTTTCCCTTGTAGTTTTAAGTTTAAATCAGACAGATGCTGTGTAATGTCTGTGAGGAATGCTAAGTCATTCAGCCAGTTCTCATTGCTCAAGAAGTCCACATTCTGACGTTTGCTCTCCATGAAGAACTTAATCTCCTCTCGCAGATTCCAGAATCTCTTCAAAGTAGCAGCTCTACTAAGCCAACGTACAGCAGAGAAGTACAAAACATCTGAATACTCACTGTCCAGCTCATCTAAAAAGTTTTAAATTGTCGATGATTTAATCCTCGTGTTCGAATATAATTTACGCATTGGACGACATTTTTCATGACTTCTGCAAAATCCAGAACTTTGGTGCACAAGCTCTCTTGGTGAATAATGCAATGGCTTACAACTACGTCTTGTGCTCCAATTGCAGTTAGAAATTTCTTGGTGAATCCATTTGTCCTACCTGTCATGGAAGGAGCACCATCTGTTGTAACATCACATAATTTATAAGGATTCAGTTCAAACTTTTCTACAACCTTAAGCACTTGTTCACAAATATCCTGTCCTGTGGTTGTGGAGGAAAGGCTTGCCATATCTAAAACTCTTCGAAAACATCAAAGCCTGCAGTAACAGCTCTGATGAAAATGACAAGTTGGGATGTGTCATTGATATCAGTGCTTTCATCCAAAGCCAGACTGAAAGCTTCACACGAATTCAATCTCTCTTTCAAAGTTTCTTTGATGTCCTCTGAAAGATCTTTTGTCCTGCGTGAGACAGTAAAGCGGGAAAGGCTAGTTTGCTCCACCAAATATTTGTTCTCTGGACATGCATATTCTGTGAATATTGTTAAACAATTTTTAATAAATTCTCCATCACTGAAAGGCTTTCCCTTTTCTGTCATACATTCACAAAGCTTAAAACTCAGTTTTGTCACCAGTTCTGAATTTTTCTTGAAAGTGGTAAAACACCTTGTTGCTTTTCAATGGATGTTTTAAATGTTCAATTTTGTCCTTTCGTGCCTGACCAACAATTTCATCAAACTGGGAGGAGTGCTTAGTTGCGTAATGTCGCTTAATATTGTACTCTTTCATGACTGCAATTGTAGTTTGACAGACGAGGCAGACAACACCTTGATTATGTGTGACAACAAGATATTTTGTGCACCATTCACTGTTGAATAACCTTCCCTCATCATCAATTTTTCGTTTCTTAACTGCTGACATTTTACTAGCCCTGAAATCAAAACAAAATTATTCTCACGAAAATAGCAAAGTAGAAAAAAAACATAGAATTTATTTACACATAGAACCTCTTATGGACAGAAACACATGTTTCTAAATTGGCATCCGATCATAGCCTTCCGGTACTTAAATTAATTGAGAATAGCAAAATACAGTGTGACCTCGCCTATTCGCGGTTCGCCATTCGCGGCCCCGCATATTCGCGGGTTATGCGCGAACTGCGTTTTGTGTAGTCACAGAGACTGAAAGGGCTTTTCGAGGAGATTTCTGTTGTATTTACTCAATCAAGCCGTTTTTATCAGTTGTCGTCTTCACCAAACAAGATTGGACTGCTATTGGCTGACTGCCTCAGCTTCCCCAACAACGCAAACGGCAAAGCACAGCCCGGTAACGCACGGTACAAGTTAGTGAAATACATAACAGTATGCAATATTGCTACATTATTACTGCATCAATGAGTATAAGTATCATTAGTGTTTGGGAAGCATTTCATATAGTATATAATCGCATACATATACGTTTTAAAACTGCGTCCAATATTCGCGGTTTTTCGCTATTCGCGGGAGGGTAAAGAACGTAGCCCCCGCGAATAACGAGGTCACACTGTACATAGAATCAGATGCATCTGAAAGCAAAAATTTTAATAAATTCAGTAAAGTCACAACAATATGCTAAATAATGATCAATTTACCTTCAATCTCTTGTAGTAACTGTAAAAGGTAATAAAATTTTCACCAATAATGAATGATGGACAGCAGAGGTTAGGGAAAATTGTCGCCTGCGGGCGAAGGCGAGGTTCAGGACATGACGTTGAGTCGTAGACAATAGTGCTAGTGCACGTCACCTGTTCATGCCCTAAGGAGGCCGACCAATCGAATTCGGCCTGCTCCTCTCTAGCAAAGATAATTTTAGAAGTTTGTCGAGTCGAAGCCTGGGAATCCCGTAGGATCGATGCTTTTAAAAATATTCCATTTGCGTTGGATTACAGATCAGGCCACATGGTTAGATTACAACAACTAGGGCCACACTAAATGGCTTGGCGGGCCGGGTTGTGGCCCGCGGGCCGCCTGTTGCACACCCCTGATTTAAGGTGTGTAGTATTGATTAGCTGCCTTCCTAGTCTATTGCTGATAAATTATCGGACAGCTAATGCAAATAACCTTTGAGTAGTTTTGGGTAAGATACAGAAACAAATCTATCATTACCGAAAGCAGAGGCGTGTAATTAAGGTGACATGATAATTTCATAATCACATGATGAATGTAAACCAAAGCAATAACGTCACCTATGTAACTGGTCTACCTGGACATACTGGATCAGTGGTTATCACATTTTTTTCATTCGTTTCAGCTAGTTTCAATCTGAATATTTCAATAACAGTTTACTAACCCCATCAGAAACTATATTATAAAACTTACATTTGTTTATAAACTGTCTCAAGGATCAACTGAAACTTCCCTTTAAACCACTTATTGGGAACCATTGTGCTGGAAGACTCTTCCTTCCTCTAACAAAATGCGCCACCAATATCTGTGAAACTTGCCAAACTGTTGATTTGGCTATCGCGGTAGGTTTTAGTTAGTTATCACCATTAGATTCCATCAAGGAATATAGGGCCGCAATCGCTTGCGGATTCTTCAACAGGTATTTAAGTGAGTAGGTTGTTAGCCCGCTGGACCGAGCTGTCCCTAATTTAGTAGTGTAAGACTAGATAGAGGGAAGGCAGCTAGTCATCACCACCCACTGCCAACTCTTGGGCTACTCTTGTACCAACGAATAGTGGGATTGACCGTAACATTATAACGCCCCCACGGCTGGGAGGACGAGCATGTTTAGCGCGACGTGGGCGCGAACTCGCGACCCTCGGATTACAAGTCGCACGCCTTACGCGCTTGGTCATGCCAGGTCTACGGTAGGCTTTAGGTTGTGGGATTTATATCCACATCCATACTGATTCAAACTATCTCCAGGTTTTGTAACAGTCGATCCAATAGTTCGTTAAATATAAGCGATTTTTTTGTGTCAATTAATGGTTTAAATTATTGATATCAGTTTTACTTTAAAAACTTAAGAAACCTTTAATCCACCTTTTGTTTTCCAGCCATGAAGGTTTGCGATGCTGATATCGTTCGACGGTTTTTGGCAGAGATGGGAACAGGATTTGATTGTGCTAGCAAGGTCAGCTGACCAAATGTCGAAATTTCATGTGATAAAATCTATACTGTACATACACACGCATACATACATAAAACACTAGGATCGTTTTACAGCTTATATTAAATTTAGGTTTAACGACAATTCTATCTGTTAATGGCAAAACTCTACTGTCAACAAATGTGTTTATTTAGACTTAACGTCATGTGACAGTAAGTGATGTCTTTATACATGCTACTAGGATGTAGATGTCATAGTACACAAGTATTTCTAAATGTGTGTTTAGATCTGTAGTATACAACACTTTACTACTTGATATGCACAGTAAAAAGCAACCCACTATTTTTAGTAAATGTTTGATTTTAAGACACTAAAATTAGCGTTAAACCGTTAATAAAATGAACTTTCAAAATAACTGGGATTCTCAGTTCTACGGAACTGTTGTATAGTAAGTAAAAAGTTTCGTCGCAGTCAGTGCGAGAGGTGAATGCTGTATTTAAAGCCCCTTGGCGGAAGAACGGTAAATCTGCGGACTTGCAACGTTTGAAACTGGATTTCGATACTCATGGTATAGTTTTGTGCTTAATTACAAACAACTAACAAACAATCGATTTAACCAAAGCTAGCTTGAGGATAAAACCATTTCAGTAAGAGACTTGTTTTAATTTAATTTTAAACCAATTTTCGTGAGAACCAACTGGACAACAAAGCTATTTTGGTAGAGTTAAATTTTTATAAAAAAAAATTATGGAGAATCAGCTTTGGCGAAAAAAATCGATACACAACATTTAGTGAAGAGCTAAACAACAGCGTTGTTTACAATTATAATGAAAGAGGAAATGCAATACACGTTCTTTTACAGTTAATGTTGTGTTAATTACACCATGAAACACAAATTTTGTTCCTGGATAGTATGTGTTATTTCTTAATTGCTTATGTTGTAAAAGTACAGAAAATGGCCATTATTTCCTTCAAACTTTGCTTTTGTGACCTGGATAATGAAATTTAGAAATTAACCTATTTTCTATGCAAAAACGGGCAATTTGCACATTTTCATTTACATAAGGTCTGCATAAAACAACATATGAATCAAGATTTACATGTATTTATACTAAAGTTATACAAAAATGTTTAGAAGTGAGTAGGTTTTCGACTATAATGTAAATCACTTTCATGTATTAGCCCCCAAATATAGTTTCCCATCATGTTTTCGTTATACGCTCCTTGGTAGCGACGTTCAAAGTCTAGTATATTTTGGTGGAAGCGCTTGCCCTGTTCCTCTGAGTATGTTTCCATGTTCTCCTTGAATTTATCAAGATGAGCATCAAGGATATAGACTTTCAGG